>NC_056739.1:1238023730-1238056230 GCF_019279795.1 Protopterus annectens
ATATATGGGTCTACTTTAAAAGCCTGAAACGCTACTTCGCCGACACAAAAATCACCGACGCCAGATAACCGACAATGCACAAAACCGACAACGCAAAACACCGAACACCATAACACCGACACACCGAACGTAAACAACACACCACACTACATAACATACCCACTAGCCCTAACCCAAACCCTAACCCTAAGGTCCGACACTATTGCACACTCACCCTACCTGCACCCTAACCCTAACTCACTTAACCCACCCCTAACCCCAAGGTCCGACACTATCACACACTTCACCTACCGGCACCCTAACCCTAACTCACGTAACCCGTCCCTAAACTACAGTCCCTCACTGTCACACACTTACCTTACACGAACCCTAACTCTGACACTTACACACACTCACCTTTCCCACAGCCTAACCCGAAATCCCGCAATATTGCACACTTACATCACTGCTCCTAACGCCGTCACTGTCGCACACTTACCGAGTCGCGATCGCACATTACCCTTGTCAGTCTTTCCGCTGTCGGCAAATCACCCTGTCGGTAAACTTACCTGTCGGTTGTTTGGTCTTCGTTTTCCGCGTGTCGGGGAATCGTCAGTTCGGTCTTTAGAAGTAGACCCATATATATATGTATATAAAGAGAGAGAGAGTAAAATATTGCAATATTGCTTCGGACAAGTCATTGAGGTTTTCAATAAAACACAAATCAAATCGCAGAAAACCTGCTTAAGCCTTGAAGTGCAACTTGCTGTTTTAAACAGTACAGAATCATTGCAAGACTTGATTCAGTTAGAGTATACATACAAATATTTCAAGCAGGGGACATTAATGCCCTTCTAGTTTGCCAATATACCAAAACACTTGTTCCCATAAGTGTCTAGGCTGTTCTTAAAAATATCTGAACTAGTACTTGCTTTAATGTAATTTGGTAGTCTGCTCCATGCATTAGCTGTTGTGTCAGAGAATCAATTAGTACACTTCTCATTCCTATAGAATCTTCTACATAGGTTGTCTGATTCTCTAGTACTTTTTGATAACCCCAAACATTCCCAGAGGTAATTGTCTCTAAATGCCCTATATACCTGAATATGATTTCCTCTTGAATATCTATAAGAGACACTGTACAAGTTCAGATATTTTCGTCTTTCATAATAAATTAACATTTCACATCTATGGATGTTCTTGGTATATTTCTGCTGTACTCTTTCCAAGTTACTCATGCTTGTTTTCTTATAGCATTTCCATATTGTTATTCCATACTCAAGTTTGAATCTAATGCAACTACAATGACTTCATTTTTGATTTCCTAGACTTTATAAATCACATTATACAACCTATAGTTCTATAACTATCATTAACCAATTGGTTGATATGATTAGAAAAACTCGTAGCTGAATCCATATACCCAGGTCCTTAAATAAGTCTACAGTTTCAATCACTTTGTGCTGTTTTAAAAATTCACCGTTCAGTTTATGTCTCCCAAATGTCATATGCTTAGTTTTTGAAGTATTATCAGCATATTATTCTCCTGTGCCCAAATGGTCAGTTTAGTCAAGTTATTTTGTTGACATGCTTTATCTGTAACACATGTGATCGGCCTAGGACAGAGCCATGTGGGGACACCCTGACTGTAACCAAGGATTTCACCTGTCCAGTTGCTTTATGATACTTGCCATGTCCTATCCAGCAGCTATCCAACTTGTGAAGAGTACATCAATACCTAGTTGTACTACTTTATTGATCAGTGTTTTGTGTACGACCCTGTCAAATGCTGAAGTTAAATCTATATAAATTACATCACAGCACAATTTTTCATTCACAGCTGCTATATTATAGAACATCATGTGAAGGTGGTAATAGATCTATCGTCAACATATGCATGCTGATATATGGTTTCAAGACGCAACCTATCCAGTTCTGGGAATAACTTATTCAGTATTACCTTCTCCATTATTTTTCCACAACAGGAAAGTCGACTTAAGGGTCTGTAGGACTTTGGGTTTGTTCTACTCCCCTTTCCCTTAAAGACAGGTTTAATAAGCGCATGTTTCCAATCTTGAGGAATCTCCCCATATTTGTATGACCTAGTGAATAATGGATATAATTGTACCATAAGTTCTTGCTGAAGTGTTCTTAGGTCATTGTTACTAATTCTGTCTCCCCCCTGTGCTTTGTTTGGATCCAGTTTGATTCCAGTATCTGGTGTTCTGGGGTTACCTGGATGTCACTAGGGCAGTTTATCACCCCTTTTGTGAAGCCAAACTGTTTTGCATACAATTTTGTTAGTATATCTATAATCTGTTGTGTCTGAGAATACATTTTAGAATCTGCACACAGCGTATCAATTTGTGCATCTTTACTCCTGCCACATCTTGTGCATCTATAAAAAGGTTTCCTTTTATGTCAATATCTTTATATACATTTTCTTCAAATGTTTCTTGATTTTGTCTCGCACTATGCTTCATCTGTTTGTCCAGCTTATTTCAGTTTTCAAAGTTGTAGTTCGACCTCTCTTCCATTTCTTATATTTTTTGTCTCTCACCTTAATCAGATATTTTGTTCATATGGAAATATATCCCCCTGATAAACATTTTTTTTATTTTTTGCACTCAATTTCTCTTTCAAAACTTTCGACTTTCCATCTGAAGTTTTTCCATTGAACACTATACTCCAGTTAGTTTTACATAGTGACTGTTTTGCTTC
Organism: Protopterus annectens; assembly: GCF_019279795.1. Taxonomy (NCBI): domain Eukaryota; kingdom Metazoa; phylum Chordata; order Ceratodontiformes; family Protopteridae; genus Protopterus; species Protopterus annectens. Next base: position 1,238,026,431 of record NC_056739.1, read on the forward strand.
CATAATTAACCTTCTGTACATTGGTTTAGATTTCAGTTTGGCAGAATTATCTAGCAACAAATTAACTTTTATAACCCCATTATCACTACACATCAACAGTGGTAAAACTTGACTTGAAGTAACAGTCATTTCTTTAGGAGCACAAACAATGTCTAGTATGTTCCATCCCCTGGTAGTTTTTTTACAGTCTGAAGCAATTGCTCCTAAATACATGTTGTGAATAATTTCCTTACTAACATTGTTGAATCAGTTTTATTCCAGTCTTTCTGGTAAATTTAAGTCCCCAGCTAATATTATTCTTCCCTCCTCTGTTTTATACAAGAAATGTATGAATTCCTCTAGGTAATCTGTACTTTACTTTGGTCTATACAGTCCAATAATTGTTATATGTTCCAGGGTAGTCTTTATTGTCACAGGTAGACAGCCTATATTCCACCTGATTTTGTTAGAATGTCTGTTACAGTAAAAACATTTATACCCAGGCAGAACTGGTTTCCAGTCATTGTTCTTTAACCATGTTTCACAAACAATAACATCATTAGTCTTGTGGGAATGTAGCAAATTTTCCAGTAAACAAAAAACTTTATTATTAATGCTCCTAGCCTTAACAACCATCAGAGATGCATCAAATGTTGCTATTGACTTGGCAAAAATCCTGCCTAGTGTTTGTCAAATATTGCAAAATATCTGCTGCAAAAATTCTCTTCCCTGATCTTGACAAATGCACACCATCCTGTCTGAGCACGTGTGCCCAAAACTAGGCTTGGATGCTCTACACATTTCCATTTTTTAAAGCAGAACATTTTTTTCCATGTAGGTATTTAACCAAAAATATTTCATTCACAGTGACCTGACTATCATTTCCATAGGTGATTTGTGAAAAGTACGTCGTAACACTAGTACAAGCTGTACTAAGAGGTCTGTCAGTTCCCTACTAACAGTCAGAGAATCCTTGCAGATGACATCATTTGTACCAACATGATTAAAAACGGATCCATAGTCCTTTACATTAAGGAGTTCCAAGCCTTGTCTCATATCTTCAGTTTTTGTTCCTGGCAAACATAACACTATTCGATGTTCATTATCTTCACTGCAGATGTGTCAGTTCCTCTAATAATTGAATCTCCAATTACACGAATATCTTTGCTTGCCAGCTCTGAAGAATCTTCAGCTTCTAATACAGTAATATCTGCTCTATCAGTTGTTACGAAGGGTAGATCTTCATCACCATTAGTCTTATTACACCCACTGTTTTCATTGTGTATTCAGTTCTCATCCAGCTGGTATAGTAAATCCACAGCTTGAGTCATGTAGTCAGCATCTGTCTTTCTCTTCTTTTTTCTGACAGTAATGTTCTTCAATCCTTCCTCATTCAATTTTGGTTTCTTCCTTTTCATCTGCCCCTTGCTTCTTTTTTCTACTTTCACATTTGGAAAAATGGTGCCTTTTTCTGTAGACTGAAGCTTTTCAGATAGAAAAATATTATCATTTCCTGTAACCTGTGTGTTGCATAACAAAGCAGTGACTTTTTTAGTACGTATTCTCTTTCCTTTACAGTTATTAATCAGTTTATTTTTCTTCCTTGTTATTTGTTGTGAACTTCTTCCATTTTTTTCTGTTTCCTTCTAAACAAACTGAATCCTCAGATTGCTGAATACTTGCATCCAGAATTCCAGAGTTGACAGGGCCATCGTCTTTTTCATAGGGGTTGAATTATCTTTGCAGACAATAGATGCATCATTTTCTAAATGTGTTCTATTTGTTCTTTGCCTAACATTATTTATTTCACCAGTCCAGTCATTAATATATGAAACAACAGTTCTCCGAGCCATGCCAATTGCACAAGTGCAATCATCAAGTCTAGATTTACTTCTAACACTAGTAAGCAAATCATCCAACCTGTGACACGAGGAACACAGATCACCAGTGTTAACTGTTACCTTTAAATATGCATAGCATTTATTACACTGTACAAGATATTTGTGATTTAGAAAATCGTTAATTGCATACTCTTTTTAAGGAATACATATTCAGTTTCAAATGAATAAAATATTGTAAAAAAAATAATTAAAATCAGTAACCAGAGAATTCAGAGACCTTAAATCAACGTCTATGACAAAAAATCACAAGAGCAGTATACAGCTAAATACTAAAGTAAGTGCAGTATAGTTCTGACCATAAAAGTTCTGCAAGCCAGACAAAGTTGCAATTATTTTACGTCGCAGTGGCTTCTGCTCACTATTGTTCACAGTTGCTCTTCTTTTTAACAGTAAAGGTCAATAAATCACAAACCAAAGTAGGATTGTTTAGATATGCTCAGGATTTTCCCCTCTGTAGTCTGTGTGAATTTATAGCTGTCTAGGCCCTTTGGGGGTGGCTAGAGCTTGGCTGTCAAAAATCTATCCCTTTCTAACAACCAACAGTGAAATTAAAGGTAAAACAACAAAATATGAGTTAAAGTAAATCTTAACAAGCTAGCCCTTCCTACCTGCAAACAGTGAAAAAACAGTGATGATAAATAAAATATAAATTCAAATAAAACTTCTCTTACCAGTCAACTGCAAAATTAATCACAAACCAAGGTACGATTGTTTAGATATGCTCAGCATGCAGTTTTTCCAACTCAGTTCAGTTTTGTGCTCACCAGTAAAATGCTGTGTTCTATACTTCCAGGCCTTTAGTTTAATAGAAAGATCAGTTTTCAGTTTTTGATGTATAACCAAATCTCTGAATTGCATGTAACACTATTAACACTTTTTCACGGACACTAAAACTAAGTGAATTCAATTGTTGAGAAATTTCCCCTTTCATATTACCACAGGAGTAAGATGAGTTTGCCCCTGTTTACCCACTTTTGTAATGGTTATTAAACCCTATAAAGTGCCAGCCTTACTAAAGAGTTTAAAGGCAGTATGGAAACCAGTCCCATAAAATGTTACATAGATGAGCTACTTATTCTGTTTCCAGATTGTTCTCAATAAATTTATTTTATTTTATTTTACATTTGTTTACCGGGAAAGTCTGACTGGACACGTCCTTTTTCAGCAGAGGCCCAGGGAGAAATGCTCCACATACAGTAAACATACAGCATGGATTACAGGACAATTATAAAACACAGAACAATTATAAAACACAGAGTAGTTATAGTTGTAAAGCATCGGCAATGTACATTCTGGTAAAGAAATAAAGATACAGTTGGATAATCGCAGTAAAGTTCTCAATATAAAATATAGAGAGCAAACTGTAGGACAATTGTAAAATACAGGGTATGTACAGTTGAAAGCATCACCAGAGTATGGTTTGGTAAAAAAATGCATTTTGATAATCACAGCTAAGATATAGTTGGTGTAAAGAATTACTTTTTTCCATCAACTTGAACTAATTACGTGTTTGACAGTTAAGCTGGCAAAGTCATCCTATTCAGTCTTAAAACCGTTAAATGATCATAACTTTAGAAACAATATTTCAGTAGTTCCATATTTAAGATTCTTAAGGTTACTATTTGAATTGGCAAGCACTCAAACCTGTGGTTTTAAAATTATGGTAGAGCCAGTATGACTGTCAGACGTAGATTAGAATTCTGCTAGCACCATTATTTTTCTCTTGGTATCCTCTGTAGATGTTTTGAAAACATGCATATTACTATTGATCATCTTTCCAATTTTCTATTAAGTCTTCCCCATAACATGGATTCAGACCATCAGAAGGCTTTACAATTCTTTTGGGGATGAACCACTGTCAGGGTATACTGGAGACAAATGACTAGTCTCTCTAACCAACAAAACTGACATAGCCAAATATTGAAGGCTATGTTTGAGCAACAGTAACTAAGCATGTAGAACTACAATATGATATCGTTAGTGACTTTCACTAAATTGCAGAATATTGCTCTGGTCAGGTCAGAGTAAGACTATTGGAACAATAAGTGGAAGTTGCAGCTTTTATAGTGAAATAATGAAGAGTTTAGCTGCAGGTTATTAGGTGAAATAATTAACAGTTTACTATTTTATTTTCTGTGATATGAAAGTCCATGTCCCCTGGCCTTTGTTGAATGTGGGCTAACATTTTCCTGTATTAAGGTTTCTCTGTCTCTCGTACCCCAACTAAAATATCCATACATCAGTTTATTAATGTGCTACTCAATTTAAACTTAGACTTGCTACCTACTAATTTTGTTGGAAGTGAGGGGGAAACACAAAAATTTGATTCAAAATTGGTTAGAGATGAGATTGGACAAATTGTATAATCCAGAGATTAACTTTGTTGACATAATAAAGATCCACCCACTTTTATACACAAACATTTAATTGAACTGATATAAATAGAGATCTTATGGAAAAAGAGATAGTTGGATGTAATGCTAGGAATATGTGGGCTCAAATAATTTCTGTAGTACTCCGTTAGAATGGGGGATGAGCTTTTTCTAGAACTGAAGAGAGATCGTTTTCCTTCAAGATGTTTCAATTCATCAAAAGATCTTATCTGTCAAATGGTATCCTCTTAACAGTGTGTGTATATGATACCCAAATGCTGACACAGTGATGTGTCTTCACTCTTGAACTAAATGTTGTGCAGTACTAATGGAGCTAACAAGTGCAGAGTTGATGGGACTATACTAAACTAATTCTAGAGCACCTTTTTAATAGATCATTCAAGTTAAATCCAAATATATTCTGTTCTGGTTAAGTAGGAAAGTTGGAGGGACTGAAAGAACTCCAGATCTGTTGTTCCTTACTGATGGGTTATCGGTTCCATCCTCGGAACCGAGCCGGCCAATATCAAGCTCATGTCAGCCAAAAACTCTCGAGCCAGGGTCCTACCCAGAATGCTCTGCTCCCTGTTACTTCAGATCTTGTTTGCCATGTTGCTGTATAGCCTTGTCAAGCCACCCTCTCAGCTAAGTGTCTAATTTTTTGAAAGTTTTATACATTCTTCTTACTTTAAATATTTTCACATAGTTTCTACTAATATTTTCCTACCCTATTGTATACTTTAGACTCTCTCCCTTTAGTCTTTTCCCATTATTACCCCTTGAGGTAATTCTTCATTACCATCATTGGTAATCCTTCCTTTTTCTCCTCTTACCCTTTTGGGTAGCCTTTCCTCTTCTTTTTATTACTGTTCTTCTCTACATCATTATGTCGGATAAGAAAAGTAGCATTGATTTCAAGGAGTGTAAGGATTGTGGCCGTAAGTTACCGCTTTCCGATGGCCATGACTTGTGTCTACTGTCTGAATGTCTCCCACTTTACTATGGATCCCCTGTGTGGGATTTGTAAAAGTTTTTCTACCAGGACTCTTAAGGAGAGAAAGAATAAGTTAATTTTGAAAGGTCTTCTCAAGTCTCCTTTCTCTGAGGTTATTTCTGGGTCAGAGGGCTCACCCCCTCCTGTTAAACCCCGTAAGAGGCAATCTTCCTCTTCATCATCGAAGTCGCTCCCCTCTTCTCCCTCTGGAGATCATAGGGAGTCAACTCATAAGAAGGTGAAATTGATTACTACTTTGGCACGGCCACCTGTGACCCTATTGGCTCCAGGCTCGACACTGCCCCAAATGATTCTGGCTCCAGCCATGTCTTTCTTATCAATACTGGCAACAGAATTCCTGTTGCAGACAGCTATGGCTTCGACATTTCTGTCGCAGCCCTTACAGGCACCGTCCATGCAGGTACAGTCCCCTTTGGCACTGTTGGTACAATCCCCTTCGGCTCAGAGTATGACTTTTCTGTACTCCACGGCGCAGACATTTTCAGCACCAACATGTTCTTCAGTACAGTCCTTCTCGGCACCATCCTTATTACCAGTGCAGACACTTTCCTCGATGGCACCATACCCATTGGGGCAGACTTTTGCCTTTACGGTGCAGAATCCTTCAACTACTATGGCGCTGATGTCGGCACAGAATACTTCCACACCGTTTTCTTTGGTGTAGACATCCTCAGTTCTGGGCTCTGCATCTATTGAATTAGCAAGGACCAAGTCCTCTCCTTCATTGGATCCATTTGCTGGCAGTCAATATAGTCCTTTTCTAGAAAGGCCAGAATCGCCATCAGCTTTCTCCATGAGGTCAACCAAGAGTGTCTCTGAACAATGTGTTGCAGCTTGTTGACCAGTTCCTTGTGGCCAGCAGTCTCTCACCCATCAAAGACCACGTTCCTTCCTTCAGGTGAACGTATATCTTCTCAAACTCCAACGTAGACTCCTCCTTTGACTTCTACCCAAGTTTCGAAGCCTATTACCCTGACAGCAGCTTCCCTTCCTCCCACTCCAATAGTGGATCTCACTTTGGAACCGGAGTCATCCTTGTGGCCCTTGGTGCACTGGGCATTGGGCTATTCTCAAGCCAGTGGTTGTGCCATGGGGGGAGGGCATTCCTGGTTCCACGCTGATTTTTCTATGGCACTTTCCAGGGATTTTCTCTCTCTCTCATGGTTCACGGTTCTCTTGAGACTCCTGGTCTGGGAGAGGGCTTGTCGGGGCAGGGTGTGACACCGGTTCCGAAGTTGTCTTGCTCTATTCCAGGCTCCCATCCTTTCTTTGGTGTGCCAGCCTTCCAGGTCATGGAGAGGGAGCTTGCCTCCACTGGCAAATCCCATATGTCAGAGTCCTCCCCCCCCCCCTCTGTGCCACAACTGTCACAAGCCACAACCACCGGGCACAAGGGCCTCAGGTTTCTCCTCCTCAGGAGACACCCTCTTTGCAGTCTTCCCCAGAACCTCCCACTGAGGACGTGCCCCGCAAAGCGTCATGCAAGAGGAAGCACATGGAAATCCACTGAGGAGTCATTGACTGAAGATACGGATTTTGATGACTGGGAAGGGTCCCCACAGTCACCCTCTGATGAGGTGTCTTTTGGTGACATCCTCGAGATCCTTAGACAGAAGGGTGACTTGAAGTGCTCTAATCCTTCCTCTGAGGAATCTGTATCCTGCAGGCCTTTCGTGCCCGGCCCCCTACCTCCTGGGTCACCCCACCTGCCAATGAGCTCATCCAGCTCATCTTCCAGCTCGCATGGAAGGCTCCTGACACCCTGGAAGTGATACCAAGGAGACGGGATAAAATATTATCAACCCCAGCTGTGCACCCATATTGGTCACAAGGTCTTCCAGTAGTTATGGTGGTGGTGGCTGCAACTAAGAAGGATTTGGCAGAAGAGAGCCAATCTGTCCATCTGCCCAACAAGGAGTCCCCAGCGAATGACAGACTAGGGAAGCATGTATTTGCTTCATCGACCTTCGCCGTAAGGTCTTTGAACTATTTGGCACACTTTACCAGGCTTCAGAGGGATCTTATCAACCAGCTCTCTGAAACCTTGGCAGGAGCTCTTTCTGACTAGGTCTGTGACAACGTGGCTTCTCAGATAGCCACCCTAGAGTCCATTTCCAAATCTTACATGCGTCTTATTTCTCACGCAACTGAGGGGATGGCTAAAGTGGCAGGCATTGGTATAGTCACCAGCCAACATGCCTGGATGCACCTTTGCGATTTTGCGGACTCCTTTAAGGCTTCCTTCATGACTGCCCTTATCGAGGCCGCTTCTTTGTTTGGCCCTAAAGTGAAAGATATGCTGGTAAGGTGCGAACAAGATGGCAAGACCCTGTCTGCCATTGGTGTCAGACACTCCAGTCCTCAGCGATTCAACTCCAGAAATCAGAGGAGTGGAAAGATGTGGCACAGGAAATCACAGGGCTCTTTCTGGGACACATGTGCAGAGTTCTCCCCTAGAGCCAGAGGGGGAAACTCCAATGGAAGACACCCCCTTTCGGGGCCAATGAGGTCTGTGAAACTGGGGTTCCAGAGTTTCCTTCTCTGGCCAACCCTATCAGCGCTCCTGAAGCATTGCCCGACCACTCACCTCTGGAAGTGGTCGGGGTCGTTTTTCCTTGTACCCCACTGCCTGGCAAAATATAACCACCAACTCTTGGGTACAGTGGAAAATATCTAGAGGTGATCACATCCCCTTCCATCTTTGTCCAATCTCATCCAGAGTATTACCCGACGTTCCACCCAGTCAAAGGGAAGAAGCAGCACATGAAATCCTAAAGCTGCTATACAAAAAAGAATCATCCAGATAGTTCCCCCATACCAGATAGAATCCGTTTTTTTACTCAAGGTTCTTTTTAGTGCCAAAAAAGACCAGGGGACTGGAGACCAAGTCTGGATCTCAGCACACTGAACAAATTTGTCAAAACAGAGAAATTCCGGATGGTCACTGTTCAGTCTATCCTTCCTCTTCTGGAAGAAGATGATTGGATGTGCTCTGTAGATCTTCAAGATGCGTATTACCACATAAAATGGACAAATGCTCAAGAAGATACCTCCGCTTCCACATAGGAGCCAGTCACTACCAATTTCAAGCTCTGCCCTTTGGTCTTTCTACAGCCCCCAGAGTGTTCACCAAATGCACGGCAGTGGTTATCGCACACTTGTGACTTCAAGGATTCCAGGCATTTCCATATCTAGATGACTGGCTCCTCACCACCCCCACCAAGCATCTACTGTGGAAGAAGCCCTGCACTACACTCTCCTAACAGCTCAAAACCTGTGAATCACTTTAAACTGGGAGAAATCTAACACGACCCCAACTCAGTCTTTGGAATTTATAGTGGTACTTTTGGACCCGAGAAATTGCACAGCATCCCTTCCGGACCACAGGCTTCACAGAATAAGACAACAGGTTCAACCACTGCTCTGTCACCACAAATCTCCCGCTTGATCTATACTCCAACTCTTGGGATCAATGGCAGCCTCGATCACCATTGTTCCTTTAGACAGATTCCACATGAGGCTCCTTCTCACTCTGTAGAACCCTCTACACCATCCTTTGTCTTTTCAGATGAGTGTAACTCAGAGATGCAAGCAGGATTTACTCTCGTGGACATCTCGAAATCCCCAACAATGGTCTTTCCCTTTCAACCGCCATCAACCGATGGCCACGCTGACCACGGACGCCTCCCTGATGGGGTGGGGGGGCTATGTCAGGGAAACTCGTTCCAAGACACCTGATCAGAGACAGAGGCCTTTTTGCATATCGATGTCCTGGAACTGAGGGCAGTGCTACTAGTGTTGCAAGCATTTAATTCCATCCTTCCATCAGGGACTATTGCGATCCAATCAGACATGTCAGTGGTATGGCACATCAACAAACAAGGGGGCACCAGATCTTACCCATTATGCAGAGAGGTCTTGAGAATATGGCAATGGTCAATAGCTTCCAACCGCTTTCTAATTGCAATGCACATTCTTGGGAACTCCATCGTGATAGTGGACAGATTCAGCTTGGTTTCTCCACTTCCAATGATTGTCAGGCATGAAAACCTCTCATCCCCTGTGCACAATATTCTTATTGCATCTCCTAAATTGTCCACCAGACTAATCTATCTTAAATGGAAAAGGTTCTCTCTATGGGCAGCGAATAAACAATTAGACCCCTTGTCAGCCCCAGTTTCTGTGGTACTGGATTACTTATCACATCTTTTCCACTCTGGGGTGTCTGCCTCTACTATTCGTGTGCATTTAGCTGCCATCTCAAATTTCCAAATTGGTTTTCAAGATTCTTCACTTATGTCACACAGACTCTGTAAAATTGTTTTGAAAGGGGTTATCCACCTAAAACCTCCCTTTAGAGAATCGGTACAACCTTGGGATTTGGCATTGGTTCTGCAAGCTCTAACAGCTCCCCCCTTTGAACCTGTATCTTCTTGTGATGTAAAATCTCACACTTGGAAAACTTTGTTTCTGATTGCAATCACATTGGCCAGTCACTTGTCAAAACTTCAAGCCTTATACATCAAACCTCCCTATCTTATCTTACATAAGGATAGGGTATCACTGAGAACTAATTCTTCCTTTTTACCAAAAGTGGTGTCAGAGCAGTCTATCAACCAATCTATTGACCTTCCAGTGTTCTTTCCTAACCATTCTAATAAGGGAGAGTATTGCCTGCACTGCCTGGATGTTCATAAGCAAATACTATTTTATCTAGACAGAACAAAATCTACTCGTAAATCAGACCAACTGTTTCTGGCTTTTTCTGGACCTAGACGAGGTTATCCTGTATCAAAAGTTACATTGGCTTCATGGTTGAGAAATTGTATCACCTTTATCTACAACAAAAACGATCTCACCTTGCCTCATAGAGTGAAAGCTCATTCTACCAGATCTATGGCAACTACAGCAGCTTTCCATGCTAAGGCTTCCCTCAGTGATATTTGCTCAGCTGCAACTTGGGCCAAACCTCATATCTTTATTCTTCATTACAAATTGGACTTGGCCTCCAGAGGTAGAGCTTCCTTTGGCTCCATGGTGCTCAGGAATGTCCTTCCATGATGGCCACCCAGGGATAAAGGTAGCTGGGGATTCTGTCCCATCAGTAAGGAATGAACGAAGATTAACAACATCAGATAAAGAAGTTATGTCTTACCATAACGGTTCCATCTGTGCTGTTGATCTTCATTCATTCATTACTTCCCACCCTCCATCCCCCATCCAAAGGTTCCTGGTTGATATCATGTACTCCTTTATTGTATGTCTGTTATGTCCAGAGGTAGCCTCTACTTTTATCTGTCAACTTGCAAACTTGATCTAAGGTAACAGGGAGCAGAGCATTCTGGGTAGGACCTTGGCCCAAGAGTTTTTGGCTGATGCGAGCTTGATATTGGCCGGCTTGGTTCTGTGGACAGAAGATAACCCATCAGTAATGAATGAATGAATATCAACAACACAGATGGAACATTATGGTAAGACATAATTTCTTTTTATTGATAGAAATGACAAAAATTACTTATTTCAAAATGGAAATTAAAAACATTACCTCCCCTCCCTAAACAAAAGGGATGTGACTGTTAATACATATAACTTTAATGTAGGGTTAAAATGGAATTGTGCTAACTGCTAATAATTTAATTTTTAATCATTTGTTTTTGTTATAATGCATTAAACTCCTGATTCTCATTCCTTCCCTTCCTAATTTGTCTGTATTCCACTTTTTCCTTATAGGTTCATGGGTAAGTCCTAGACTAGCTACTCTTGCTGGCAATTTTAAGACTAGCCAGTTTCCTTTTTTGTGCTGGAATTAACCTGTCCCATTTGGTTAGAGATTGTCCTTGCCCATCCCCTGATCAATAATTATATGCTACCCTTAATGAGAATAACTGGGATCATACCATAGATGATTTGAGGGGACCCGTGCATGGGATAAGCATTTAGGAGCTGCCTCTATCCATTAGTAGTTCAATGGGCAGTCCTTGGGTAAGTTTTCTGTTTCCCAGCCATAGATCCAAGTTGCGATTGAATTTGGACAGAGATTAACTTTATGTGGATGAGGAGTCTGTTCCAGTGCAGCACTATCCTCTGTGAGCATTTCTGATGCCATTTGACTTGCTGATGTGTAGTAAATCCATCAGCAATGGGTCAGAGGATGCCTTGTATGCCAGACACAGGTCACCTGTTGGCAGTCTGCAGGATACTATGTATACTGACAGGGCTTCGAGTCAGTCCATGCAGCACGTGAAAACAAAAATGAAGTAGGCAACCAGGCTCCACATAAATATTTAATAAATTAAGCGCTTTCGTCTGAAAATACAAAGGACTTCAGAATAACTACTAAATCTAAAATCACAGTATAAGTACCCACTTCAATTAACAAAAACCCCTCCCTGAATTAACATTTCCAAGGCAGCTGAAATAATCACATGACCTCATTCTCATAAAGGTTACATATAAAAAGCAAGCAGGATGTATAAAAACACCACTTGTTATACACAGTAAAATTACAAATGCAAATGTGCTGTAAACTAACCTCAGTATAATATATACCGTAAAACATACAGAACAAACCAACCCTACATTTATAAAAAGATTTGCTTCCTTTAACCGCAAGACAGTACTTAGGGACATTACATGATTCAGACCAGGCATAACTGTGGCATTAGTTTTTAACTGCCACTTCAATTCTAAAAATTCTAAAAAATCATCCCTACTAAAAGCCACCCCACTGCCCCAAATCCACCTGGTCTATGACCACAAATCTGAATTCATGTGAAGGTTTGGAATCCACAAGCTTAAATAAAGCGTTTTTATCATTTTTCTTCCTGATATCATAATTATGCTGGTAAATTCTCTTTCTAAGGCTCAATTTAGTTTTTCCAACATAAAATGCACTGCAGGATTTACACAGGGCCAAGCAAACAACCCCTTTACTACCACGCTGGAATTTACCCTGTACCTTAATATTACCAAACCCTTCCACATAGAATTCTTTGCCTTCAGCAACGAATGGACATTGGGAACAATAGCCACGTTTGGCCATTTTTCCCATTCCAGGCTTAATGCCAACATTTTCTAATAAATTCTTAAAGCACATGTCCCTCTTGTACACGATAACAGGATTTCCCCCACAATCTGTTTATATTGCTCATCCACACAAAATATTCTCCATTTTTTTCTAATAATAGACTTCAACTCAGAAAAATTCCTATTATATGTTAAAACCAAAGCTCTCTCAAAACTTCTATGCTCAGTACTTTGAGTTCGACTAAGTTCAGTAGTCATACTACCTCCCCTAAGTAATGGGGTGAACTGTCCTACATATCTCTTCCTATTAACCTCTGAAAAAATTGCAGTTAAAAATCATCAGGATAGCTTCTAACTCTAAACATGGAACTAAGTACTTCACATTCTTTCCTAAATTCCATATCATCTGATACCATCATAGCCAAATGCACAAATTGGCCTTTGACCAGAGATTTTTTTCTGATGTATGGGGTACATACTCAAAAAATGCAACAAGGCATTAGAGTAAGAGGCTTCCTGAGGATAGTGGACTCATAACCTCCCCATCTCATAATGCTTGCTGATGGTCACATCTAAATAATTAACCATGTCTCCTTGCACATCAAAAGTAAATCTAAGAAAATGGGTAGTCTTGTTAAGATAATCAATGAATCTATGTAGTTTATCCATGCTGTCCTTCCATACAAAAATCAAATTGTCAAGGTACCTACCATAGAAGGCCCAGCAGTCCTTGAACTCTGAATCCAGGACATAATTTATTTCCCAATGAGCAAGGACAGCACTGGCAAACGTAGGGGCACATATGGCACCCATAGTCACCCCTATTTTCTGCCTAAACAAATTATTTTCAAACATGAAGTAATTATTACATGCAGGACATGTTTTTAGGCGATGTATCCTTTTAGTAAGGTATCTCTGGCAGCATTCCAGTTGTTGCGTGTGTCTGGACAGATACATGCCAAAGGGGGCAGTTGCATTCAGTGATTGTCTTAATGAGGACTAAGTAAAGGGGGGCAATGACATCCCTAGATCCAATCACAATCCCTTTGTTTTTAAGCTGTGAAATATTAAAGGTCTTTCTTACAACAATGGACACTTGGTCAAAATATAGATCACTGTCCACATAAGTTCCCAAATCCCAAACAACTGTCTCAGCTCTAAGGGGCATATTATTAATGTGGTAGTTCCCTGAGGTTAGATGACTTCCCCAAGGGTATACTAATGCATTTTTTCGGCAGTTTCAGTCAATGATTTTTGGCACCAGTTATTTATTTTGGGAGAAACCTTCCTGAAGAATAATGGCCAAGTCATTTGGGAATTCAGTGACTGTTCCTAGCATGCAGTCATCTGCAAACTTAGTCAGCCAGAGCCCTTTGCTATTAGCTTTTACTTCAGAAAAGTAGATGCCAATTAAGAGAGGTCCCAGCATAGCACCCTGGGGGACTTCACTGATGGCTGGTCTCTTTATGGAAGTAACTTCTCTCTCCTATTTTAATTTCTGTCCTATCTGTGAGCCAGTTGGCAATCCACTGGACGACATAGGGGTTTATTCCCAGTTTATTTAGCTTTTCTGCTTTGCCTGAGTAGCTTTGGCCTTGAGGTGTATGGTGTGTGCCATTTTGTCTTTATCCACTGCTTTAGTGACGTTTTCAAAAAATTCCACCAAGTTGAGTAAGCATGACTTGCCCTTGACATATCCAAACTGAGATGGCTCCAGTGCTTAAAGGTTCCCTATGTCCTGATTGATTAGTTCCATGGTAAGTCTTTCTTTGGCTTTGTATGAGAGGCTGGTCTTACTTATAGGTTCATAAGTTCGGATTTGTAATTGCCTGGATATGCGGAAGGTTCTCTCTAATGCAAGGGAATGTTTGTAGCTTCTTCCCATTCACTTGTTTCAAAATCTGTGTGGAGACTGAGCTTTAACAGTGTTAGGGGTGTGGCTAAATCATGATTCATGCTACTTGAGATGCATCCAGGAATATTGTCAGGACCCATCAATGCAGTATTGTTAGTTTTTGATAGCTTGGTCTTCATTTATTATAAAGCTTGTTGATATTCATGGTTCCAACATGTGAGTTTGTTTCTGGGGTTTGCCCTGAACTAGTTCCCATGGAGTACAACCACATCTATGCAGTTGCTTACATGCTAGTATAGTGTGGCTGTGTATGTTTCTGCATATTCAGTGAAGATAACTGGGTTTGGTGGGGATTTGAAGCTTGCCAATGTATCCCTTAAGACTAGGTAGTTTGTCTTTAAAAAATTCTAAAAGTTCCTTGGGTGGAGGGCATCTCTGGCTTCAATTTTAATTTCAAAGGAGACTGCTTTATTGTCAGACTTAACAAGTGAAGGAAGGTATGCAAGATGCGCCTGTATTAGCTTAGGACAAGAGCCAAGATGTTATTCTCTATAGCAAGTACTCCTCTGATTGTTCCGTGGTGTTTGTATTGACAAAGCCCAGGCTCTAGTGGCATAGGTTTCCCAGTCTATAGCTGCATAGTTTAGATCACATAGGAAAATATATTTTTTTTTTTATTTAAACTCCGTCTTGCTTTCAAGAATGTGGATGAGTATGTTTTATATTTATTTTTTAAAACCAGTTCTATTTACTGCAGTACTCTGCTCTATTGTTTACCAGTAACATTTGCTCATAGAAAAGCACCAGTAGCAGCTGGATTTGGTGCAACTACTTACTGTCAAGGTTATTCAATTAGGGTAACACTCATTTCTGTTTTTCACCATGCGTTGTGCATGTTCTGGTAAAGAGACGAACCCCACTTTTGATAGTTTGCAGCCCTTAATCATTCCTTCTGTTTGTTTCCCTCCCTTATGATGCTGCTGCGTGTTTCTGTAGAAAGCTGCACTTTAAGGAAACTACCCTCAGATTTCCTTTCATAGCATAAGCTTTTTGTTATTAGCAGAATCTTCCAATTATTGTTAACAAAATGTACTCCTTGCTTACCACCCTTTTGGAACAGTAACATCAGTGAGTGTTCTGTGTCTGTGTGTGTAAATGGACTGAACTGGTAACATGAAGCTTTGTAAATGGTATTTTTCACTTACCACCAAAGGAAGTGCTAACTCTTCACTACAGCACATAAACACTTTGTTAAAGTTAAGCATAATAAAAAAAAATGTTTTTTTAATAACAGTGCATTGGGGAATTGTACAATTTGTCTTTTGCAGTTATGTCATAGCAAAGAGTATTTTATATTCTGTCCACTATTGGTTTGCAACCTTTTTGTCTGCAGCTGATACATGAAAGTGTGCTAGTTCTGGAAGTAGAGCGTAATTAAAAAGGCTAGCAGTAACTTACACTGTCATTGTAGTACATCTGGGCTTGGAAATGTTTTATCTTTTTCCCCTCTCCCCTTGATTCCCTGTTGAGCCATCAATCAGCCAGCTCATCTGAAGTCAGAAAGCAATTTGATGACTTGTCTGAGCCTCTGTATAATGAAGGATGTTGGGTGGCTGATATCTCACTTACTGTATTTTACTACTCTTTGCTATTCAAGTATTGAAAGTTGACCACAGTAAAGCATCCGGTGATACAGGGATGCATTTCTACAGATGCTGCTCATTTTATAAGTTGACTGAAATAAATTATACAAAATGTAAATCATAGTTCTGAAATAGTATTTGATGGGTTGGTTGAAATAAGTGGTTCTGATTTTGAGTTTTAATATGTGGCTGTTTACTAAGAAATTTTAATCCCCCCACACACACACACACACACTGATTTAGATCATAGTAATGAGCAGCATAGAATAGTTTACCCCCACCCTGCCCAACACACACACACACGTTTTCAAGCACTGGGAATAGGAAAACCTGCTGTAGTTCAGAATTTTTTCTTGAGTGGAAAACCACGTGAAGCCTTTCTGTGTAATTTATACATCTGCATTTAGAGTGAACTGAAGAATTTACATGTTCTAAAGGATGTAAATGAGATTTCATTATCCACTGCGTGTGTCGCATTCAGTTTTAGCTGATCTCTCTTTGCTAATACATCGTTAAGAATTATATCATTTAGAATGACTAAACTGTGTTTCAGGGTCTATTTTGATGGAATCTGAAGCAAGAATTCAAAATATTTGTGGATTGATATTCATTAAAGCCACCTGACTTGCTGTTAGCTGTTTTTGCAAATAAAAGATGTTCTTCATGGTCATTGTTGTAGTAATGATTCTCGGGTCTTCCTGCCATGCAGAAGCCTGCAGTTGGCCTGATTTCCAGAATCTTTGCGTCATCTGACGGACGTCCAAAGACTGACATCTGGATGTCAAGGTATAAGAAGGGCATTCATCAGCACCATCTTCAATTCTTTCGAACTGTGCATTCCAACACGTTTCACGTGTGTTTAAAACACTCCCAGTCCATCAGTCAATACATTTTTCCAGAGCGTCTACTTCCAGTCAGATAAGTACCTCACTGGGGATTTTCCTTTGATTTAATGTTTAAGAAGGTCAACAACTGAAGTTTGGGAAGCAAATCCCGCATAAAGATTTCAACTCGCTTTGTCTGTTCTGCTTGGAGCCTCAGCACAACTTCTCTAATTGTCCTGACTGTGCAAAATTCCATGCAACAACCCTCAAATGTAGGACTGCGGCATTAGCTGCCCGTATGGAGTCCTCATCTTTGGTTTCCCCAGTGGCATCACAACTTACTGCTACCGCTGGGTCTTTGCAAGCAACAGCTTCTGCTAGCATCATTCTGAAGAAATGCAAAGACAAAAAGTTCAAGGACTCTGACATTTCTGAGAAATCTCCAGTTCCAGTTCCTAAGTCAACCAACAACCTAGGTGAGGCACCTTTGTGTCCCCCCTGGTCCAGCAGCTCTTAGGCCTTGAACCCTTTGCAGGACCCCTTGAAAGGCAGCCATGGTTTCTAGCCTACCTACCACTGTTATCAAGATGCAGATATCTGTTGGGTCTGAGTTCACTCAGCAAACCTCAGATGTTCTTCATTCCACATTGCTGCAGTCCTAACTATTGGGTAGTCCGCTGTCCAGTCGGCCCGAATACCAAAGTATATGGCTGACGTCGGTCAGGGCGCATTAGACTGACGTCAGTACGTCAGGGTACTAATGCGCATGACCGACGTCATATCCTCAGTCTTTTTTGCCGCATGGTCCGATGCAGAAGCAGTTTTGCGAGTGCAGGTTGGCGTTCTGAAATTTTCTGAAGTCGGAGTTTCAGACCGAATCGAAGTTGGCTAAGTACCCCATTGGGGAACATTTTGGTTTTTTCTTGCCTCAGTATTTAACCGGATGTCAGAAAAAGTGAATAACTGTATTTCTTGTGGGAAACAGATACCTCATAGGGATTACCATACCTTGTGTATACCTTGTTTAGGGCCTGAGCACGACGTTGTTGGATGCCGCTCTTGTGCTAGATTTAACAAACGCACTATTAAGAGACGGTTAGACTGTGCCAGGTTAGTGTTTGGGAAGCGTTGCAATTATAAAATGCCGTCGGATGCTCCGACGCCCGCTTCGTCCAAAAAGCGCAAGGACAAAACAGCGAAGCCTAGGGTTGATGAACCGGCGGTCCCGGACGTCGGTTCTTTAGAAGGCTCAGTGGAGCCAGAGGTTTTGCCAGGAGTTTCTTTGGAGTCTCAGGCAGAGACTTTACTGTTACAGGATGTGCCTTCTCAGGAGGTAGGCCAGGCTGAGGGGCTTCTCAGGTAACTGTTCTTCCCTCTCTTCCCAAGGTAGTTAGAGCCTCTCCTTCTGTTTCCAAAACTTCTTTGAGAGGTAGGCCAAGTTTAGCTTCAGTGGGGGCTTCTACTAGCACTTCAGGTTCTGTGCCTAAGAAACATATGCTTAAAATGGCAGAAGATTTGATTACTATGATTAGAGGTTCTATGCCCCCTCCTGATAAGAGGCCTAGGGTGGAACCTGAGTTTGAGAGTTTTGAACCGTGTTCAGAGGCTTCTGAGTCTTCTGCGGAAGACTTGCAGGAGTATCCTCCTTATTCTGATTCTGATGTGGATGATTCCACTCCTACAGCTTCTCCTCCTGAGGATTTCTCATTTTCAGAGACTCTGCATTCCATGAGGGAGCACTTTAAATGGGAAGGCCAGGATTACTCTGATTCCAGGAAAAGGCTTAGGGAATTCTTGTTTTTACCCCAGCATAGGCCCTTAGCTATACCTCCTGTGTTGAATGTGGTGGAAGATGTTTTGCAGAGGCTTCCCTGAATCCTGATTCTTTGCCTCCTGCTCCTGTTAAACCTGATAGGTACTATAGGGTGCCTGAAGCTCATAAGTATCTTTTTAAGAGTCCTAGGGCAGACCCGGAAACTGTTTCTCAGGGACCTAAAGGTGTTAAGGCCTCTGTTGTTAGAAACCCTGTTCCCACTGATAGAGGCAAGGGCTTTGGATAGATGGGGAAAGAAAGTGTATACTTCTTCCACTTTAGCCATGAGGGCGTTGAATTGTCAGTTTCACATGCTAAAATATCAAAATTATCTCCTTTCACAATTGAAATCTAAGGTGGATGCTTTGGCGGAAGGTATTGAGTGTAAAGAGTTGCTGGATTTAGTTCATGTGTCTGAACAAGTGGGTAAGCATTCTTTGCAATGTGGTTTTGATGCTGTACAGGCCTCCTCGAGGGTGGCTGCCACTAGTTCTGTTCTTCGCAGGCATGCCTGGTTGAGGGATCAGAATTTAGCTGAGCATGTTAAGACAAGGATTTTGGATGCTCCTTTACAGTCTGATGTGTTGTTTGGTTCGCCTGTGGAAGCAGTTTTGAAGAAAATGGAGGACAAAGCTAAGTCTATGCAAACTGTTAAGGATTTTTTGCAGGTGCAGCCACCGAAGTTTAGTAGAAATTGGCCTACTAAGGGACGGACATATCCTGCTTATGATTCCCAGTCTAGGGGTAGGTCTAGACGTGGTAGGGGCAGAGCTCAAGGTTCTTTTAGGCCTAGAACAGGGAGTTCACCTGCTCAGACTTCTGGTGAGGGCAGGGGTCAGTCCTTTCGTAAACAGACCCAATGACCTGCCTTTTCAGCTGCCAGTAGATTCTCGTCTGGCAGCTCCTTTGGGAGGAAGACTGTCTCTTTTCAAAGAAAATTGGGATTTAATTACTCAAGACAGATGGGTGTTGGATATCATTCACCACGGTTACAGGTTTTATTTCCATACATTGCCCCTTTCAAAGGCATGCCAGACGTTCCTCCTCCACAAAGGAAAGAGGCTCACAAGCAAATTTCTCTGTTACTCCAAATAGGGGCCATTCAGCCAGTTCCCGTATCAGAAAGGGGCCTAGGATTTTATTCTCGCCTGTTCCTAGTACCAAAGAAGGGGAACACGTGGAGACCAATTTTGGATTTATCTATCCTCAACACTTATCTGGACATTCCCAAGTTCAAGATGTTGACGTTACAACAGCTTTTACCTCTGTTGGGCAAAGATCACTGGATGGTAACTTTAGATCTCAAGGAAGCTTACCTTCATGTGCCTATAAGACTAAGTTGCAGGAAGTATCTGCGTTTTCGAGCTGGAAATTCTCATTATCAGTTCTCTGCATTGCCCTTTGGCTTATCTACTGCGCCCAGAGTATTCACAAAGGTTCTGGCTCCAGTGATAGCTTACTTCAGGCTAAAAGGAATTCAAATCTATCCTTACTTAGACGACTGCCTGATTCTGGCTCAAGAAAAGGAAGACCTTCTACAGCATCTGGAATATGTTATAGCAGTGCTAAGATGCCTAGGGTATTCTGTGAACGAAATAAAGTCCAGTCTAGTACCCTCTCAAGACATGTGCTTTCTGGGTGTGAGACTGAATACAGCAGCCCAGATGGCCTTTTTAACCCCGGACAAACAAAAGAGTCTATCCCTTTACTTCCATCAACTATCTCATCAGTCCGTGCTGACTGCAAGGTCAGTCCTTCAAGCATTAGGGTTCATGGCATCTTGTATTCTGGTGCTTCCCAATGCCAAACTGCATATGAGGAAGCTGCAATGGTATCTCAAAAATGTATGGACACAGCACTGCCAGGATTTGGACACTGTCATTCAAATAATGCCTTGCCTTCAAAAAGAATTTTTGTGGTGGGCTCAGGAATGTCACCTAAACAAGGGACTCTCTGTGACCCGGCCAGAGGCGAGTCAGATTTTAACGACAGATGCCTCGGACATTGCTTGGGGAGCTCATCTAAATGGAAAGTGGATGCAAGACAAGTGGCCTGCCAGACTACAGCATCTACATATCAACATGAAGGAGATGTTAGCAGTCCAGTTTGCATTAATGGCTTTCAAGGAGTTACTTCTTCCAGGGCAGGTGTTGATTCTAACAGACAACACAACTGTCATGTGGTACATCAACAAACAAGGGGGAACACATTCTTATCCTCTATGCAGGCAAGCAATGATTTTATGGGAGACTGCGCTCAGCTTGCAACTAACTCTTCAGGCAAGGTTTCTGCCGGGAGCACAGAACTCCTTAGCAGATGTGTTAAGCAGACAAATCATGGATCCCCACGAGTGGAAACTGGATCTTCATGTATTTCAGAAATTGACAGTGTCATGGGGAACTCCAGACATAGATCTGTTCGCTTCTCCACTAAACCACCAGCTGCCAAAGTTTTGCACAAAGGGGTTTCATCACACAGCTTGGAAAGTGGATGCTCTTTCTTTCAGTTGGAAAAATCTTCATGTGTATGCCTTTCCGCCTCTGCCTCTTCTTCCAAAGGTGCTCTTAAAGGTCAGACAAGACAAGCCAAGGATGATTTTAATAGCTCCAGATTGGCCTCGGCAACACTGGTACCCACTACTAAGGAGTCTGGTAAGGAAGCCTCCATGGCCTTTACCTTTGATTCCACATCTGTTATCTCAGAAGGACGGTCATCTGCTCAATGTCAAGCTTCACTCTCTTCATCTGACAGCCTGGCATATTCTATGTTGAAACACAGCAGGTCTCAACTTCCTCAACAAGTTTTAAATGTGATTATGGAAGCTAGAAGACCTAGTACAAGGAAAGTGTACGCAGAAAAATGGAAGAGATTTTTATTTTGGAGTACAGCAAAGAATTTGGAGATTTCTGAGCCTAATTTGAGTGTGGCTCTTCAATATCTTACTGAGTTATTGGACAAAGGTTTGTCCTTCTCTTCCATTAAGATTCATGCTGCAGCAATTTCAGCTCACTATGATTGTGACCCACCATTGTTTTCGCATCCTTTGTTCAAGCAGTTTCTTAGAGGGGCAAAGAATATAAGACCCCCACGTAGAGCTCCTACTCCTGCTTGGGATCTCAATTTTGTGTTGGAAAAACTTACTCTACAACCTTTTGAGCCTGCGGCTACTGCTGAATTGAAATACTTGTCATGGAAGACTGCTTTTCTGTTGGCTATTACTTCTGCAAGAAGGGTGTCTGAGTTGCAGGCCCTTATGGCAGTAGAGCCCTTTTGATTTTCCATAAGGATAGGGTATCATTACGTACTAATCCTTCCTTTATGCCTAAGGTGGTTTCTAGTGTGGCTTTAAACCAAACTATTCATTTGCCTACTTTTATGCAGACCCCCAAAATACAGGGGAAAAGATTTTGCACACTTTAGATGTACACAGGCAATTGCGTTATTATTTAAGCAGGACTAAGGATTTTAGGCAGTCTCAGCAGTTGTTTGTTTCTTTTGCTTTGAGTTCAGGGCAAGCCTGTGTCAAAACAAACTATTTCTAGGTGGATTGGGTTTTGCATTGCATTTTGTTATTCCCATCATGGCAAGGAGATTCCAGCTGGGATTAGGCCTCATTCCACTAGGGCTACTGCCACTTCAACAGCATTTCTAAGGGGTGGCAACTAAGGATATTTTGGAGGCAGCTACTTGGAGTTCAGTGCATACTTTCTCTAAGCATTATCACCTTCCTCTTTACTCTAAGTCTAGGGCTGGTTTTGCCACAGCTATTTTGCAAGGCATGTTGTCAGCTCCTGCTTCTTTATGATTTGCCAGCCTCCCTTACCTCTGCTTTGGGATTCTACCCAATAGTTAGGACTGCAGCAATGTGGAATGAAGAACATAGTACAGTTTTGTACCTACCATAAATGTAGATGTTCGAGGATCCACATTGCTGCAGTCCAATTTACCCTCCCTCCTTCCCCTCTGTGTTTAGGGGTGGTTGTGTAGGTGAGGTTATATGCTGATAATTTTGTATTTATTGTACATATTTTTGGTGCAGGTATATTGGGCCTTGTCTTTTTAGGGTCTTCTGACATCTGGGGCAAGAAAAGACTGAGGATATGGCGTCGGTCATGCGCATTAGTACCCTGACGTACTGACGTCAGTCTAATGCGCCCTGACCGACGTCAGCCATATACTTTGGTATTCGGGCCGACTGGACAGCGGACTACCCAATAGTTAGGACTGCAGCAATGTGGATCCTCGAACATCTACATTTATGGTAGGTACAAAACTGTACTTTTCTAATGTTCAGGTTGTGGATTTACAAGCAGACATCCTGTCTACCCTGGCTACCAAAACCTTAACCAAAGTCACGGTCGGATGAGCACAACCTCCATCCCTCCCTTATGGACACCTAAACCAAAGTTTTTTACTTCCTTTTCTACACCCCCACTGTCAGCTACTATTTCTCTGGGTGAAGCCCAAGACCTTCTAAAAATAGCGCAGGAATTGATGGCTTTTTTGAAATCCATGGAGCATTCCTACATTTCTGCTACTGAAGCCTCCCCATTCAGCAGAAGCAGGGAGGTGACTTTTTTCAGGAAGATTCCTTAAGCTCATGAGATAAGGATGAGTTGCCCTACTCTGGGCACCACAAACTTATGTGGACTCAAATTCAGATGGCATCCTGTTTTCTTCTCCCAGGACCTTTCTGGGGGATACCACTCCTAGCATGAAGGAGGCTTTCAACTGAGGAAGCAAACTGTTCTCACAAGCTCAGACCCATTACAGGGAATTGCTAAAATTTGCCTTATGCCAGGCCCCTCCTGTACACATAGTGGATGATGTCTTTGAAGACATTGCTTTACTTCTGATTTATTTTTTGCCACCTGCTCCTAGGAAACCAGGCACGTTTTACAGAGTGCTTGAATGTCACAAGCACCTTTACAAAAATCCGAAGGCTGATCCCTCAGTAGTCTGTACTGAATCCACAAAATGTATAACCTAAGGGGCCAACTAGACATCACTTACCCAACGATAGGGAGAGTGGACTGTTAGACAGATATGGGGAAAAAAAGTTTATACCTCTGCCAGCCTTTCCATGAAAACATTGAATTGCTAGTTCTGTATGCTAAAGTACCTGGAATCTCTCCAGAACAAAATTCTAGCTATGATGGACTATTGCAGATAGAAACTTATCAAAGAAAATTCAAGAGACAGCAAGAGATGCTTGACAAATCTCCAGGCAGTCCCTAAAGTGTGGCTGTGATGCTTTAGATGCATCATGCACAGCAGCTGCCAGAGGTTCTGTCATCTGCAGACTAACGGTTTGGGACCCAGCACCTGTCACATCAAGTTAAGGCTGAACTACTGGATGCTCCAATAGACAAATAATTCCTTTTCAGTTCTCCAGCTGAAGTTTGTTTCAGAAGGTAGATCTCGCCTTACATTTTTAAAGTCACAAGCTCTCCCTCAAACAAGGATCCTCTCTCTTGGGAGCCTTCATAGATTCAGACCAACAGGAAGCCTACTTTCCCAAGGACAAGATATATTTCCTAACAATCTACCTGACCAGCCTGTTTCTAAAATAACACATTTCAGCGTGGGAATTTCTAAGGATTCTGGGTTACATGGCATCCTGTATTCACATGATCCCACTAAGTTGTACATAAGAAAACTTCAGTGGTTCCTAAAAAAAATGGTTAGGAACAGCATTCTCAATGCCTAGAAACCCAAATGCCTCTCCTGTCATGCCTGAAGAAGGCGCTGCTATAGCTGAAGAACACCATACTTCAGAACCCAGGGGCAAATTTCTCTTCACAAGCAGTAGACAAGACTGTCACCATGGACAGTTCAGACATAGCTTGGTGGACCCACTTTTATTCCATGAAAGTGCAGGACATCTGGACACCACAGCAGAGAAAATTGCATATAAATCATAAGGAGCTACTAGAAGCCTACATGGCCATAAAAGCTTTTCAGCCCAGAGACCTTGCAGATCTGGACAGACAATGCCACAATGATGTGGTACTTAAGCAAGGGAGTACCCTGCCCTACCCTTCGTGCAGCCTCATGAAGATTTGGATGCTGGCTCAAGAGCTAGGAATAACGCTCAGTGCATCTTGTATTCTGGGTCAGAACAATACCCGAGCAGGTTCTTTAACCTTCTAGACCCCACTGAATGGATGATGAAGAGAGAGCTGACTTTGTATCATCTACCAGGGACCATCTTATCCAGGGAAGAGCTTCAGTTGTTTAAAAGCCATGTCTGACCCAGCTCTGTTAGAAATGTTACATCTAAAGAAATCCCAATCTCTCCGAATCACACGCTCCAGAGACCTCAACTTCATTACCACAATCAACAGAACATGCTGGAGGGACAGGTTCATAACGCAGAGACTGCCTATGCTATGGAATAGACTTCCCATACATGTCAAGTAGAGCACCTCACTGGCCCTCTTCAAGATGGTTGGGAAATAGAAATTTCACCCCGGGGATCACTCCAGTGGCTCTACTCGACAGAGGTACTAGGAACTAAAGTCTGGTGGCACAATGCCAGGGTAATCCTATGGGATAGGCTTGTAAAGGCTCCAGGGCCATTAGCCTAGTACATACCTATGAACCTATGGTTCCGAACCACCATCAGTCTGGCAAAGTCACAACTCAGTCTAGTACAAGACTTCCTGTTAATAGGAACTGTGACCAGTACTAAAATGGATCAAATTTATCTTTGGGGAGAATACAGTGTTTTCTACAGTCAGTGCCCAATTTGATTTGTCGGTCAAAGTACGAGTAGATTTTTGCCTCTGAATTCTTGGCCTCATGACTGCTCCAGTGTCTATATTACCTTGTGCCAGGCTACACAAAAGGATTTTGCAGTGATCATTACACTCTAGTCCTCCAGACACAATGACAATTTGTGTGTTGTCACAGTCTGCTGTGGTGGTTTTCAAGTGATCTGTCATCTGCAAGGCAACCTCTTTCTTGTACTTGCATGCTGGGCCACAGTCCACTGTAGGTTCCTCTGCTCAAGGTTTGGGGGACACTTCAGGGTCAGGCAGTCCAGAAGGTATGATCTCTAGAGGAGTTGTCATCCTTACACGTTAAGGTTCTGAAATGCAAGCAGTCTGGATAACCTTACAAGCCTTTCAGGATAATTTTTCCTCTTGGTGTACCGGCGCCATTTCCGATAATGTTGCTTTAGTCTGGTGTGTAAGCAATCAGGGTGGAACAAATTTCTGCCCTTTTTGCTGGGAAGCAGTGAGAAGGTAGCTATGTGTATTCCTGGGGTAAATAATTCTCTTGCAAACAGACTCAGCTGTGGTCTACTGATGCTTAATTAGTCTCTCGATTTGGCCATTGCCAAAACGGGTTCCTATCGCATGATCAAAAGTTGTAATTGGCGAATGCGCATTGAGCGAACCTGATGGGTTGAAACGTCGCGCACGTAACACGGAAATCGACGTATGGAATATTTTCCCTTTACTTCAATGCAGTGCTTTCTCAGAGTCGCAATATTTAAGTAGCGGGCGTGTGGGAGTGCAGGGGGGCTTGCCTACCTGCCTACAGAGTTTAGGTAAGTATAGTTTTTTATTTTTATTTTTTTATTATATTTTCAAAATTTCAAACATTGCTCATATGGTGTTCAGAGTTTGAAACTTTCGAAAATATAATATAGACCCGCCAAGACATTGTTTCTGAAGTGGGGCTTTCTGGTCTGCAGTATTTTGGCTTGTCCAGGCAATGCTAAATGTCAGAAGCATTTTTGCTATTCCTTATGCCCAGTGGGTAAAGTAATACCAAGGCTGGCCCTTTCTTTCATTAAGATGAAAAGGAGCCCAAAAAGGGCGAAAGAGTTATTTCTGCAGGGCACTGTAAAATTAGTTCCTGCTCATCAAAAGGGAACCATTTTTTTTTCAAGAATTTTACTGATTCCAACAAAAAAAGGGAAAAATAAAGAAACTGTTTTTTTTTTTTTTCCATCCTTCAACCACTGGGTTATCTAATCAGAACCCAGCCGTTTTTTTTTTTTTTTTTTTTGAGACTTCAGGCCAGGAGCTCCACTTTGTCTCCCTATAAAACACTGCTCTCCACTGTCCTCTAGATCTCGTTTGCCACCTTGGAGAGTGCATCATGAACCACAGGCACCACTCATTGTATCTTTTGTGATGTTAGCATTATCCTTTTTCATTTACTGTTATAGTTGTCTAATTAGTGTTTAAGTAGTAGATAGATGTTCTTCATCTCACATTGCTGCAGTCCTAACACTTGGGTAGTCCGCTGTCCTTGGTCGGCCCGAATATCAAAGTATAAGGCTGACGTCGGTCAGGGCGCATTTGACTGACGTCAGGACGTCAGGGTACAAATGCGCATGACCGACGTCATATCCTCAGTCTTTTTTGCCGCATGGTCCGATGCAGAAGCAGTATTGCAAGTGCTGGTTGGCGTTCTGAGATTTTTCGATTAGAAGTTTCAGACCGAGTTCAAAGTTGGCTAAGTACCCCGTTGGGGAATATTTTGTTTTTCTTGCCTCAGTCATTTACCGGATGTCAGAAAAAGTTAATAATTGCATTTCTTGTGGGAAACGGATACCGCATAGAGATTATCATACTTTGTGTATTCCTTGCTTAGGGCCTGAGCACGACGTTGTTGGCTGTCGCTCTTGTGCTAGATTTAATAAACGCACTATAAAGAGAAGGTTGGATTGTGCAAGGTTAGTCTTTGGGAAGCGGTGCAACTATAAAATGCCGTTGGATGCTCCGACGCCCGCTTCTTCGAAGAAGCGCAAGGACAAGGCAGTTAAGCCTAGGCTAGAAGAACCGTCTGTACCAGACGCCGGTTCTTTGGAGGTGTCGGTGGAGCCGGTGGCTCCACCGGAGGTTTCTTTGTGTTCCCAGGGTGAGACCTTATTATTGCAGGATGTGGCCTCTCAGGAGACTAGTCAGGCTGAGGGGGCTTCTCATCTTACTATACTCCCCTCCCTTCCCAAGGTGGCTAGGCCCTCTCCTTCTGTTTCAAAGGCTTCCCCCAGGGGCAGGCCAGGTTTGGCTTCAGTTGGTGTTACCCCTAGCTCCTCAGGTACTGTGCCCAAGAAGCATATGCTTAAAATGGCAGAAGATTTGATTACTTTGATTAGGGGTTCTATGCCCCCTCCTGATAAGAGACCTAGGGTGGATCCTGAGCTGGGGGGTTTTGAGCAGGCTTCAGATGTTTCAGAGTCTTCGGCTGAAGACTTACAGGAGTACTCTCCTTATTCTGATTCTGCTGTGGATGATTCTACTCCTTCTGCTACTCCTCCTGAGGATTTTTCTTTTTCGGAAACTCTTCATTCCATGAGGGAGCATTTTAAGTGGGAGGGTCAGGACTTCTCTGATTCCCGGAAAAGGCTTAGGGAATTTCTGTTTTTACCCCAGCATAGGCCTTTGGCTATACCTCCTGTTTTGGATGTAGTGGACGATGTTTTTACAGAAGCTTCTCTTAATCCTGATTCTTTGCCTCCTGCTCCTGTTAAGCCGGATAGGTATTACAGGGTGCCTGAAGCTCATAAGTATCTTTTTAAGAGTCCTAGGGCAGATCCAGAGACTGTTAGCCAGGGGCCTAAAGGAGTGAAGGCTTCTGTTGTTAAGAATCCGGTTCCTGCAGACAAGGAGGCTAGGGCCTTGGATAGATGGGGGAAGAAAGTCTATACTTCTTCCACTCTTGCTACGAGGGCTCTGAATTGCCAGTTTCACATGTTGAAATACCAAAATTATCTCCTTTCACTATTGAAGTCTAAGGTTGATGCTCTGGCAGTAGGTATTGATTGTAAGGAGTTGCAAGATTTAGTGCATGTTTCTGAACAGGTGGGTAAGCATTCTTTGCAATGTGGTTTTGATGCTGTACAGGCCTCATCTAGGGTGGCTGCCACTGGGTCAGTCCTTCGCAGGCACGCCTGGCTGAGGGATCAGAATTTGTCTGAACATGTTAAGACAAGGATTTTAGATGCTCCTTTACAATCTGACGTATTGTTTGGTCCTCCTGTTGAGACAAGGCTAAGTCTATGCAGACTGTTAAAGATTTTTTGCAGGTCCAGCCTCCAAAGTTTAGTAGAAATTGGCCTACTAAAGGGTGGACGTATCCTTCTTATGGTTCACAGTCTAGGGGTAGATCTAGACGTGGTAAGGGCGGGGCCCAGGGCTCTTTCAGGCCTAGAACAGGGAGTTCTCCTGCACAGGCTTCGGGTGAGGGCAGGGGTCAGTCCTTCGTCAGCAGACCCAATGACCTACCTTTTCAGCTGCCAGAGCCTGCTCGTCTGGCAGCACCTTTGGGAGGAAGGTTGGCACTTTTCAAAGAAAATTGGAGTTTAATTACCCAGGACAGATGGGTATTGGATATCATTCACCACGGCTACAGGTTTTATTTCCATACCTTGCCTCCTTTCAAAGGCATGCCAGACGTTCCTCCTCCACAAAGACTAGAGGCTCACAAACAGGTTTCTCTGTTGCTCCAACTAGGGGCCATACAGCCGGTCCCTCTGCCAGAAGTGGGCCTAGGATTTTATTCTCGCCTGTTCCTAGTACCAAAGAAGGGGAACACGTGGAGACCAATTTTGGATTTATCTATCCTCAACACTTATCTGGACATTCCCAAGTTCAAAATGTTGATGTTGCAGCAGCTTTTACCTCTGCTGGGCAAAGATCATTGGATGGTAACTTTGGATCTCAAGGAGGCTTACCTTCATGTTCCTATCAGACTAAGTTGCAGGAAGTATCTGCGTTTTCGAGCTGGGACTTCTCACTATCAGTTCTCTGCACTGCCCTTTGGCTTATCTACTGCGCCCAGAGTGTTCACAAAAGTTCTGGCTCCAGTGATAGCTTTCTTCAGACAAAAAGGAATACAGATCTATCCTTATTTGGACGACTGCCTAATTCTGGCTCAAGGAAGAGAAGAGCTTCTTCATCATTTGGATTATGTGATAGCAGTGCTAAGATGCCTAGGGTATTCTGTGAACGAAATAAAGTCCAGTCTAGTACCCTCTCAAGACATGTGCTTTCTGGGTGTGAGACTGAATACAGCTTCCCAGATGGCTTTTTTAACCCCGGACAAACAAAAGAGTCTATCCCTTTACTTCCATCAACTATCTCATCAGTCCGGGCTGACTGCAAGGACAGTCCTTCAAGCCTTAGGGTTCATGGCATCTTGTATTCTGGTGCTTCCCAATGCCAAACTGCATATGGGGAAGCTACAATGGTATCTCAAAAATGTATGGACACAGCACTGCCAGGATCCAGACACTGTCATTCAAATAATACCTTGCATTCAAAAGGAATTTTTGTGGTGGGCTCAGGAATGTCACCTAAACAAGGGACTCTCTGTGACCCGGCCAGAGGCGAGTCAGATTTTAACGACAG
>NC_056739.1:1238361230-1238461230 GCF_019279795.1 Protopterus annectens
TTGCTATTACTGCATTTCTAAGTACAGCTGTCATGGCTTAGTGGTTCAGTACCTTGACTATGGTGCATGGTATCCTGGGTTCAAACCTGGCCACTGCTTTTTATATTTTATGACTGTCTAGACAGGCTAGGGGGTGTGTCTGTGTAAAGGCAGTTTTGATACAGCTTGCTCAACGTTGCCCGTCAGTTAGCTTGTTGGCGCGGTGCGCAGCTCCGCGCAAACAGGGTACACTGGTTTACGCTTCATTTGGATGTTAGCACGCATATTACGCTCAGCTCAGCTAGGGGCACACAGTTTCAGCATGTTAAACCACTGTTCACCTATGGGCAGATACACTCACCTTGTTAAACTGTAGCTCAGCTATAGGCACATCTGGCATTTTTTATTATTTTGTTATCTCACATTTCTTCAAAATAAATGGCCTATTTCATTACATTTTACATAAAATATAATTTTATATGTGTACATATTTGTCAGGGACTTGTTTCATGCTTATTTTACTAAAAATAAAAATTGATGTTGTGGGGGCTCAAACAATGACTGCCTGCTCTTCAGCCGACATCTCTACCGCTACGCTATTGCTTCTTGGCTTACTTTGCATATTTAGTTCTTATATGCTTTTCCACTGACTGCTAACTGTGGCTAAGCTACAGGCACGCCCATGCAAACGAGCGCACTCACGGGCAAACATCTTTACGATTTTAAAAAAAATATATAACATGTTCATTTATATATTTTATGTTCATAGTCTGTGGGGGCATGTGTTGTGTTGTGTTTATTCACATTTCCATGGACTCTGCCATGGGTGTTTACTTTGGGCACTTTTACTCTTCTGGGGGCATGTCCGCTTGCAGGGCTCGACCTACGGACACGCCCCCTACTGTCTTCCACGGACCGTGTTAGCCTTAGGTGTGATTCAGCATGCCCTCATGCATATGCATGACATGCTGACGTCACACTGTTTAACTGCAGCCTCCGTGTAAGCCTTGTATCTCTTACACGGAGGCTTCGTGAATCCTGCCCATACTGTTAAGAAGTAACTGTATTGTTACGTTTGGGCGAAAATGGGCTAATTTGCAAAGCTGTTTTAGTCTAATTAAATACTTTGTCTTAACTTTAGAAATTATTGATAGTTTTAGGCAAAAACTTCAACATAGTATTTTTATGATATTACTCAATGGTGGTGCTGCGGTAGCGTTGTCACCTCACAGTTAGACGTTGCCCGTTCGATTTTCAGTTAGAGCATCTTCTGTGTAGCGACATGCGTGGATGGGTGTTCCTTCGTTGAAGGTTGTGCGTTAGGCCCAGCAAGCCAATACGTAAAAATCTACTGCCAATCATTAGTAGACCGGAGTTCCCCTGTGGCAACCCCTAACCGGGAAAAGCCAAAAGACACAAACAAACTCAATGAAACACGCAGTACATGAGATTGTATAGATTCATAAAAACAGAAGTGAATTATCATTTGGAATATAAAACATTCACATTCTCCTCCATTTGAGAAATGGTATCTATTAAGTTCAAGAGCTCTGACGAAATGTCCATACTGTATATTTATGGTGAAAATACTGTACATTGTCTGTTTTGACCAAAATGAAATGCCAGACAATAATTTTAGGGCTTTCCTACTAGTGATTGATGGTTGTTTGATGGGTTCTAACTGCTTGATCGGAGATGTTCATATTCAGATGTGCTTATAGGACAATCAGTATAATGTACTCCACTGCAGGATATCACTGTTATATAGGCACTATGAGGTCACTCTATTGGACAGTTCCTCTTTTTTTCCTCCTGTGTGATTGTGGAGTTAGTATATAGGAGGTTTGGGAGCCAAATTTGTGTTCTTGATCAGTTATGGTTAAGGAACTGGATAATGAATGAGGTGTCTTAACAGCTCTTAGGGGAGGCTAATTTAATACATTCCAGTAGCTTCTACTATTCCAGTGTAAAGTCATTAAAATGCAACTTGAACAGACAATAGACATTTCTAAATGTGGTTCAGAAAAAGATTTTGTAAAGAAAGAGTGAAATCTTTAACTAGAAAATACGCACAGCAAATTAGTTTTGAATATGAGAATTATGTCTGCTATGTATCTTTGTTATCATCCAAATAAATGACTGTTTAACTTTCTGATTAGTGTATCAAACTTGCAGAGTTAAGCTACATTCACTAAACTGCTTTAATAAAGGTAGAAATGTAGTGAAGATTGCAATAGTTGTTGTTTAGGATAAGAAGATTAATTGACTAACTTAGAGAAGGAAAAGGTAAGCATCTTAGTACTGCAGTTCAGGAAGAGTTATAATCAGCATTACTCAACAACATATATACCCTCGTGGTCACCACTGTGGTGCAGAGACAACAACATATATACCCTGGTGGTCACCACTGTGGTGCAGAGACAACAACATATATACCCTGGTGGTCACCACTGTGGTCTAGAGACAACAACATATATACCCTGGTGGTCACCACTGTGGTGCAGAGACAACAACATATATACCCTGGTGGTCACCACTGTGGTGCAGAGACAACAACATATATACCCTGGTGGTCACCACTGTGGTACAGAGACAACAACATATATACCCTGGTGGTCACCACTGTGGTGCAGAGACAACAACATATATACCCTGGTGGTCACCACTGTGGTGCAGAGACAACAACATATATACCCTGGTGGTCACCACTGTGGTCTAGAGACAACAACATATATACCCTGGTGGTCACCACTGTGGTGCAGAGACAACAACATATATACCCTGGTGGTCACCACTGTGGTGCAGAGACAACAACATATATACCCTGGTGGTCACCACTGTGGTGCAGAGACAACAACATATATACCCTGATGGTCACCACTGTGGTTCAGAGACAACAACATATATACCCTGGTGGTCATCACTGTGGTGCAGAGACAACAACATATATACCCTGGTGGTCACCACTGTGGTGTAGAGACAACAACATATATACCCTGATGGTCACCACTGTGGTGCAGAGACAACAACATATATACCCTGGTGGTCACCACTGTGGTGCAGAGAGAAAAATTCCAAACTGTGACCCAGATAACCTGGGGTCAATTAGCAGTTCATTGATTGTAACAGGCAAAAGCAGAGGAGGTGGGATACCAAGGGGTAGGTTATGAATGAAAACATCTCCCAGTGGACAGTTAATGATCCAACCTCCTGGGATGCTCTTCAGTTCTGCACTAATCAAAGCCTTACAAAAGATATAGGCCAGGGTGGTAAGAGATTCTGCTAAACACAATGATGGATGGGGCATTGGAGTAGCTGGAAAGAAAAAAAAATATACACTCCCAGTAAGCAGCAGGAACACAACCAAAATCTACCATGCATGCCATTACATGCCATGCCTTTATTACACTGAAGATTGGTCACCTTAGACCAAAAGAGTATAATCTTAACAAATAGTTAATAATATTAGTAATGGTCAGAATGTCAGTATTGGACAGAAAATGTCAGTATTGTCTACCAGAATGGGTGCCAAGAATGTCAGTATTGCCTACCAGAATGGGTGCCAAAACATATGGGCTATAGTACATTTTAATGGCACTAAATAAACCTTCAGGAAAGTCATTTAAAGGCATCATAGTGATTTTGCAAAATCATTTTCATGGTTTCAATCCTACCTGCAGGGCAGGCAACAGGCAGTCCCATGGCAGGACAAGCTATCATCTCGCCTACCCATCACATTAGGAGTCCCCCAGGGCTCGATACTAGGAGCCCTTCTTTTCTCCATTTTTATTAACGACCTTCATTCAGTCATCCCAGATGCTACCTGCATTAAATATGTGGATGACTCCACCTTGATTTGTTTTGACACCTCACCAGCTACTTTATTCACATTAACCCAAATTACCTTCAATACAGTGGAATAATGGCTCTCCAATCAATATCTAATCCTAAACCCCAACAAAACTAAGTTGCTCCTCTTCTCCCTCACATGCAGGACCCCCCTGCCAGCCTTCAACATAACTGCTAACAATGGCACTATCATCTACCCAGAAGCCCAAACTAAACTACTAGGTGTCATAGTTGATAACAACCTGACGTTTGATCCGCATATCAATCAAACTATCAAAACCATTAATAAAAAACTTGGCTCTCTTTACAGAATCAAACCTTTCCTTACCACACTTGTAGAACTACTATTGCCTGTTTCCATTTGCTATCAACTCTTCTATATGCCTCACCTCTATTCTCCAACTTAAACAAAACAGATCTTAATAAACTATCATCCTGCTATAACCACATTGCCAGATTTGCTACTGACACAGTCTACCGGGCACACCACTGTCACAACCTAAATCGCCTAGGATGGCTTGAACTGCCAAGCCTACTGCAGTTCAACCAGCTAATACTGGCACATAAAGTCCTTTACCAACCAGAAAATACACCTGCGCTAAAAAATATTATCAGCCCCTACACCAGCACCCGGCCACTGCGATCATCCACTAGACTCCTAGTTCAAACATACAAATCCAACTACTCATCTGGGGACTCTCTGTTTGCCAACTCTGTTGGAAAAATATGGAACGGAGTCCCAGCTGACTTGACCCTAGAGCCTTCACTAACTCAATTCAAAAACAAACTCAAGAAATACTTCAAAACTCATTGATTATGTCCTTGCACTATCCCTGACTAGTGACCTCTCTATTTCTTAGGTGCCTTCCCTTCAACTACTTCTAACTTTTTTCTACAACTCCATTTCAGGAAGGGTCAATTGTATAACTGCTGCTCAGTGTGTCTTAAACCTGAATGTAATGTTATGTATGTTTAACTTTGAAAATAATTTTATGTTTTGTAAAGTGTTTTATAATAAGTTAGTACTATATGTGCTAAATTCTGGTATTGCTTATGACTGCAATCTGCTTGAAACTAGCATTTACTAAATGTTCAGTGTGAATTATTATCTTGGAGCTTTTCTCCCCGGGCCTCCGCTGAAAATGGACATGTATCCAGTTGGACTATCCCAGTCAACAAATGTAAAATAAAATAAAATAAATAAATAATAAATAAATTTAAGTCCAAGACCATTAGTAAATACAAAATACCTCCACCAGTAGACCAGTTACCAGTGGGATACCACAAGGATTTGTGCCAGGCCCTCTACTGTTTGGAATCTATTTCTCTGCGGTCCAGGCAAAAGTAGATAGCCTGCGGCTTACCATGTCTGCAGACGACTGCAAACTGGGTGCAATCATTGAGTCCCCCAAAGATGTAAACATACTACAGAAGTGGCTGATGCAGACAAATGATTGGTGCCAAAGTCATGGACTAAATCTAAATGCAAAAAAAAAAAAAGCCTCATTATCCGCTTTAACAAAGAAGTAGCCCCTGCTAATTATGATATAGATAGCACACCTCTAAGCTCAAACCCAGTGGTGCGAGACTTGGGAACATAGGTTGATAGCAATCTAAACTTTGATCACCATGTGGTAAGGAAAGCCTTCTGCATTGCACATCTCCTAAATAAGGATATCATATCCAACACTAAGGAGGTTATAACTCTGCTGTACTTGACCTTTATCAGACAAGCAATTGAATACAATGCTCCCTTCTGTATGTTTCTCACTAGACGCCTGCAGCAACTGGAGAGACCACAGAGGTTTCTAACTAAGTGAACCCAGTGCCTCCAAAACATGATTTACATAAAAAGACTGGATGCTCTGTTACTGTGCTCTGTATCATACAGGCTGCTGACAGGTGACCTGTGCCTGGCCTACGGAGCAGTCTCTGACTCTGCCCTAATGGAAATGCTGCACATCGCAAATCAAATGGGACAAGAGTCACTTACTCCAGGGATCTCAACCTAGCCTGCGACATTAACAAAACATGTTGGAGAGACAGATATATCTCCCAGAGACAGATGCTCTGCTGGAATAAGCTCCAATTTCACATGAAACAGCTCCTCAATGACCCTATTTAAGAGCAACCTTGACAATTGGATGGGAGACTCTAAATCTGCCCTGGGAGTGGCAACTATGTCCCTCATGGATGGGGTAGGTGGTGCTGATCATAGAATCACTCTGCTAACAACAACCATCTAACTATAGTCAATTAGGGTACACAGGTTTTTACATGGATAGACCTGTAAAGACCCTACGGCCATTAGCCTAGTAACCACCTATGAACCTATATTGCAGGTATCATAACGGAGTCAAAGAATCACAGAATCATCAAAAATACAAGGAAGCTGAGCCCAGTGGCCACATATACCTTGCCAGCACTGACCTTTAGGTCTTACCTTCTTTTTCAAGGAGCAACAGGCCAGTCATACCTCAACTGTTTTTCTGGATACCTGTCCAATAATGTGCCTACTATAGTAAGAAAGTCATTCTGTGTTGCACAACTTATAAGCAAGGTTATTGCATCTAGGTCCAAAGATGTCATTGTTCCATTGTACTTGGCCCTCATTAGACCAATAATTAAGTACAATGCCCCCCTTTGGCATGTACCTCACCAAGTATATTCAACAACTGCAGTGTCCACAAAGGCTACACAAAAAAAATACATAGTGTAGAAAAAAAGTCCTGCATTGACCTATTCAAAGTCCTATCACTATATACTTTTCTACAGATTACTGAGAGGTGATCTATGCCTGGCCTACAAAACATCCTCAGATCCAGCAATGATGGGCCTACTGCACACCGGCAAAACAAATAGCATCAGAAATACCTAATCTGGGATCTAATCCTTGTCCATAACATAACTAAGACATGTTGAGGGATAGTTATGAGTCTCAGAGATTACCAGTTCTCTGGAACAGTTTTTCATCCATGTGACGTAGAGTTCTTCCTTGCAATTTTTCAAGCATAACCTGAACCAATAAAAGAGTAATCGAAAATTTATCCCTGGTCTGACACCTGTGTCTCTATTCAAAGGAGGGAACTTGTTCCCAAGTTATATATACTTCCAATAAAAGCCTGTGGCATGGAACCCTGTCCTCTACAATTGGGAAGCATGGCTAGGCTTAAAAGTGCTCTTTAGGGTCATTAGTCTAGCAATCACCTATGAACTATGAATCCAATAAACAGAAAGGACACCAGAGTATATGCTATAATTGCATACTGTCACTTTATGCTAACACTATGAGTGACTTAGGTGGTTAACAGAGAGTTGCTAGTGGCATGTACTGTGAAATGTACAGAAGAGGCTACTTTTAAGAAAGTTTTAACTT
This sequence comes from Protopterus annectens, assembly GCF_019279795.1. Classification (NCBI taxonomy): domain Eukaryota; kingdom Metazoa; phylum Chordata; order Ceratodontiformes; family Protopteridae; genus Protopterus; species Protopterus annectens. The sequence goes on from NC_056739.1 coordinate 1,238,368,435, forward strand.
TGGATCCACTGCTGTGTACTGCATGTCAATGGAAACAGCCACTACAAAGGCTTTTGAGCTGAAGTCAGACAGTTCAGTGCTTGTTAATAAGTGTTCCATCTGATCACTTTAGAAGCAAGCATTTTATGAAGTGGCACAATGGAACAAGCTATTGATTGCTGGTTTAAGCAAAACAAAAAAATGTAGAAATTATAAGAGCCATGTTGAAAGAGGTATAAATAGAAGGGCAGTGAAAAAAGGTCTATGATACAGCTATCATGCAAGGAAATATATAACAGCACAAATAACACCCATCCATGCATTCATTCCATAATGATTTGCTTAATCTAGTTTAGGGCTGCAGGGGAGCGAGAGCCAATACTGGTAGTCACGGGGCACAAATAGGGGAACTGTACCCTGAACAGAGTGCTAGACAATTGTAAGAATGCAAACATAGTCACAGAAACACACACACCTGTGAGCAGCTTAGAGGAATACCAGTGCACCTATTTAATGTATTTGGGATGTGGGAGGAAACCGTAGCACCTGCTGAAAACCGATATGGACACAGGGAGAAGATGTAGACGCCACACAGAAAGTACCCAGCTGTGAACCAAGAGCTGTAAGGTAACAGCTATAACTTCTGTGCTACCAGTAATATGCATAAAATAGATGATATTGACAGTAATACTGATTCAAGGAATGGTTTAATTAAATCCTCTTTATTAATGTTTTAATGTAATACATACTCAAAAACCTTTGAGACTCTCAAAACATAAAAATATGAATAGCATATAACTGTGTACTGTAGACTGTTGAAAACTACTTTTTGTTTCTAAAGTACTTATAAACATACGTGGACAATTTATCGATGTATGTTATATCTTGGAGAAGTCCAAAAGCAGAAAAACTGTATTATATTCTATGTATATTGTCTTAACTAAACATATTATTTTAAAAGGTAATAATTTCATCTGCAGTTAACACCAGGGGTCTTACCTTCCTTTTCTAGAATCACTTTAGTGAACATAAGTACCCATCCAGTATTCCAGACCTTCCTATTTTTTCACATCCCCTTTCACTGATTCCAATTAGCCAAAATGTCTATCCTGAAGGAAACCCTATTTATATATCTTTTTAGGAGTGAAACTAAATAATCTCCTCACTTTTGGGACTCTCTCATCCCCAGCCAACCCCCCAGGAAATACCACCCAGCATAACCCCTGCAACTATGAATAGGGAACAGGTCTTAGATGTGCTGTCTAAGGCCAAGAATACAGCTTCAGTGGCACCTGATGATATCTCAGGATGCCTCCTAAATACCCCAAAATATGACCTATCAAGACCACTTGAGTCACTATTCAACCATAGTCCCTGCACAGGCTTTGTCCAATGCAAATGGGGGACTGCAACAGTCATCCCTTTGCACAAGGGTGGACTATCAATGGATCCCAGGAACTGCAGACCCATTAGTCTGACTAGTCTCGTATGCAAAGCCATGGAATGTATTGCCATGGAAATTATTAACAATGACAAAGTAAACCTTCAGACACTGCACCTAACCCAGTTCTGTTTTGTCAAAGGCAGGTCATGCCTACTGAACCTGGTGGATTTCTTTGAGAAGGTTACTAAGGCAATAGATGAGGGCAAAATGATGCATACTGCCTATGTTGATCTAGCTAAGGCATTTGATACAATACTCTACTCAGGCATTGTAAAACCCCTATGTAACTCATGGAATAGCCAGCTGGCTCACAGACAGAACCCAAGAAGTTAGGATTAGGCAGACCACCTCCACAAAGAGGCTGGTTACCAGTAGCATCCCACATGGCTCTGGGCTGGGTCAGCTTCTCCTTGGCATCTATTTTTTGGACATCAAGGCCAATGTCAAGGGCCTCTGGCTTTCCAGATTTGCAGATGATTGCAAGCTAGAAGCAATTATAGAAACCACCCAAGATACTAACATCTTACAATACTAGGCTAGCTGCTCTTGTGGGCCACTATAAGCCTAGCCAATTTCCCTTTTGTGTTTGAAATAACTTATCCCATTTGGTTATAGATCGGCCTTACCCATCCCATGGTCGATAATTATATATTACCCTTAATGAGAATAACTGGGATCATATCCTAGATAATTTGAAGAGTCTCATGCATGAGATAAAGCATTTGAGAGCTGCCTCTATCTATTAGTAGTATAGGGGGCAGTCCTGGGGTAAATTATCCTTTCCCCATCCATAGATCTAAGGTGTGTTTGAATATGGACAGTCATGAACTTTATTTTATGTGGAAGGAAGTCTGTTCCACAGCAGTGGTATCCTCATATACCTGTCCCTCAAAGCTATTCTGCTGATATTGCAGAAGACATTTAGATCTCTAGACCAATTATTTTGATGCCATTTTACTTGCTAATTTGCAGTAAATTCATCAGTAAGCATGACCTCAACCACCCTTATTTTACTGCAAATTGTATTGAAAGCCTAAATCTTCATTTATTAAATCTTATTCAACTTCATCTTCTACTCTTTTAACCAGTATTTTTGCTAGTATTTTTATCTCCAGATTTATCAACAATATTGATCTGGAATCAGCAAAGTATTGAGCTTCTTCTGATGTTGTTGATAAGACTGTAATCACAGCTTGGATAGTCTTTCCCAGCATGCATCCTTCAATTCCTATTTTGTGTGTGTGTGTGTGTGGGGTGTGCGTGTGTGCATGCAAGTATAATTTATATATATATATATATATATATATATATATATATATATATACACACACACACATATACATACAGAGACAGATGTGTATGTATGGGTGCATGACAGTCAAAAAAACTATTGTATCAAACTGCAACACATCAAGAATAACTGCTCAAAACGTAATTAATCATACACAGATATATAGTTAGATGTTAGACGTGTGTGTGTGTGTGTGTGTGTGTGTGTGTGTGTATATTTTATATATATATATATATATATATATATATATATATATATATATATATATATATATATATATAGATAGATATGTATATGTATATTTGCAAAATCTAGATAGGCAAGCATACATTAGATCAACCAGAGTGTAATAGTGTCAAAAAGAGCAACTGCATATTATGTAGAAAGCATGTTTATGAGAGATGAGGAATGTTGACCTGATTTCGTACAGCCTGCAGACAGGCAAGATAAGAAAGGTGGAGACGACTGGTCTGCTTGGAAAGGCAGAATATTGTATGAGGCACCCAGTAAGCTATTAATATGTAACTTATACAAGATCACACTACAGTGGGAACTGGGAATATGCCCCTTCCCTACTGTTGTATGTTCTGAGAGTCTGTATAGTTAAAGTAGGTGGGCTTTTGGGATACAGGGGCAAAGAACTCTGGCATTGGTGTTGTTTGTGGATCTATCATAGTGTTGGAATAAAACTAATATTTATTGCTGGTAGACAATACAGTGCCTCATAACACTTCCTGAATGATTCTCAGATTCCCTTTTCCCAGTTAAGTATTCACATGAATCTTTAATTTGTGTTATAACCTGTCTCATAGGATCATAGGGGTTACTAGGCTATCAACCCGTCAGTCATTTCAAGCCTAGCCATTTCATCCCAATATAATACCATAGATACTCTAGTCAATACCCAGGATTGTAGCACTGTCTCCAATATAAAATTACTGTGCCCCATCCACTCACCCAGGTTCCTTTTGAATGGTGTCGTAGAGGTCCTCTGCTTCACATGAATTAGCAGCCTATTCCAAAGTCACACCAATCACTGGGAGACAAATCTCTCCATCTAACATGTCCTATTCAAGTCACAGGCCATATTTAGGTCCCTGGAATGGGTAGCTCTAGTCCCATTTGATTTACGGATGTGCAGCACATTCATTATGTTTGGGTCAGAGATTGCTCTGTAAGCCAGGCATAAGTCTCCTCTAAGAAATCTACATGATACAGAGTACAGTGACAGGGACTTTAGTCGGTCTGTGTAAGGCATGTGCTGGAGTCCCTTGATCTTCTTTGTTAGAAACCTCTGAGGTCTCTCCAATTGCTGCAGATGTTTTGGGCGGTACATGCCAAAACGGGCATTATACTCAATATGTGCCTAATTAGTGATGAGTACAGAGGGGTTATAACCTCCTTTGCTCTAGAGGTGATGCCTTTGCTAACCAAGTGTGTTACATAGAAGGCCTTCCTTACTACAGTAGGCACATGGTGGTCAAAGTTAAGATTGTAGTTTACTTGTGATCCCAGATCCCTTACCACTTTGTAGGTACATAGGGTATTGTTGTTAATTTAAATGTGTGAAGGGACATTGTTTTTACTGAAGGGAATGATGCATTTCTTTGCATTGTTTTAATGCCCATGCCACAGAATTTGAGTCTTTTTCTCTCTGTGACCACTAATAATCCCTTTTCCTCATCATGTCTGCCTCTGCTTGTGTTAAATCTAGAGAGCCAATTTAATCTTTTAACCTCTCTTCTATTTCCTCTATTGGCTTGTTCCACAGGACTTTTTTTTATTAATTTCTTCTTGTATCTTTCATTTGTGCCTCTTTTTTATAAAAAAAATCCTCTCCCACTGTTTTGTATCTTACCTTTCCATCATTTTACCCCGTATTGCATTTTTAAGACTTCCCACCAATTCATCCCAATACTATATTTGAGCACAAGTGTTTTGATTTATTATATAATCTATTATATGCCTGAGTTCAGCTTTTTCCTTTTGACCTATCCATTTAAATGTAGCCATTGCCATCCTCTGGTGTAGACATCATCCAGTACAAATTTAATTTACCTATCATCAGAGCCTGGTCTGTAAGATGAATTTATTTTACCAGCCCCATCACATACTTAGAAATCAACATTCCTGCCAAAGAAAAGTTGGATGTTTGTACCTTAAATTCCAGTGGTTGCATCTTCCTGTTTTTGACAAAATCAAGTTATGTCTTCATATTTCAAACAAATGTTCATACTTGTAGAACCAGAAAGTGTTACTTAAAGGTTTAAATGGCAAACTGTTGTACAAACTAAATTTAGAGTTGTAGTATTCATCAGATTACACATCTTAAATTGGATTTTATAAGTCACAGAAAATGCAGTAAAATATAAATTTTTTTATAGTTTCTAAGCACCTTTAAATATCTCAGTAAACACTCAATCTATGCACATAATTCTTAACAGCATTTTGTTTATCCAGTTAAAAGCTTTCACATACATCTCAACTGTACAGATTTTTGCCTCATATTTTTGGTATGCTTTTTCAAAAAATTGTGGTTTTCTAGCAATGAGTAATGACAGGCATTTGAGATTCAGACTGCATACCATTCAGAAAATCTATGTTAATGTAAAACCTGTAATTCTATTAACTTTCTAAGTTTGTAAGAGCAATATTTAAAAATGTTCCCTATTTTGGGCCTTTGTCCCACTTTTATTCATGGCTTTGCCCAGATTTCCTGCGCTAAGTGGTTGAGAGGTATGCTTTCATATGAAGCTGAGCAGTGTGTGATAGCGATCATGTGATGTGATCAGCATGTGATAAGGCTAAGTATGTGATACTTAGCTGTTAAGATATTTAGAGAACAATAATGATTATGGCAAGATATATGAGTAGTATATCAGCAACAAATAATATTTCTTTAGCTGCATTAAACAGGAGTCCAAGTCTATGCAGCTGTGTTGCCATCATGTAAGTTTTCAGATGAAATATTTCAATAATTAGTATATAGCATGATTTTGGATTTATTAATGTACCTATGAATAAGCAATAGTAGATGCCTAGAAGTGTTAATAGAATGTAACTACTACAACACCTGGAAGCATCCCTAGGCTTTAATGAGTTAAATTAAAACCAGTTTTACTTCTCTGCTTATCTAGGCTCCTGGAAAAGGCAGTGTCCACTCTGCCCCATTTCTACCTCTCCAGCTAAGCATCTAACCTCATTTTCCCCTTCCAGTCATAACTTTCAACTGTCCAGATTTTCACAGAATGTCCAGATTTTTGCCTCATATTGTTGGTCTCTTCCTCATAACATTTGCAGTTTTCTTACAAATCAATGAGGATTGAAGTCACTAAATAATGATACACTCTTGATTTTCAGACTTTATATCCTTCAGAAAATGCTTGCCAATGCAAAACCTGGTATTCTAACAACTAAGTTTATAACAGCAATATTTAAAAGTTGTCCCCCCATTATTTTAGGATTTGTCCAGAGTTATATATATGCATACATGTGTGTGTGTATATATAAATATATATATATATATATATATATATATATATATATATATAATTATTTTTTTTTTCAATTCTATTCAGCCTTTTTCTTAGTGCTAAGATGAAACCTGCTGATAAAATTGTGACTTCTGCAGAGTATCTTCTATTATTATAACATACCCTAAAGAAATCCAGTGTCATCAGTGTAAAGGGTGTAGATATTTCCTCTCAGAAATGTGAAACTAGAGCTTTTGACCACCACATTGCAAATGTATTAAAACAAAAAAGAAGGAAAGCTTTTGAGCAAAATGCTTTCTCGGTTTATTACATACAAATTAAATCTGTTCCGAAAAAATCACGAGCATGTCTAATAAATCACATTACTGTAGTAGCCAGAAAAAATAGTACATTTAGACATTAAAATACTTTAAGAATGTAATAAACAATATAAATGAAATATCATTATTAAGTTGCAAATCCTGTAACACATTTTTAACTTTGTATATGATATTTTCAACAAACATTCTATCTACCTTTTTAAAGGTGTCATCTGTTGACAAATGATTTATAGCAAAATTATAATTTACCTGTTCATTATAACAATGCCCCCACCTTTGTCTGCTTGTTTAATACTGATTTTATTATTTGCATATAAATTATACAAAACATCATGTTCTTCCTTCGAGATATTGCACAATTTAGCTGTATTAATGCTATTATATCGTTCATGTATTTGTTTCTCACAGATATTGTAGAACAGTAATAATAGTTTGACTCACTGGTACAAATAAACTCTGTTCTTTAAAATTATCTGACATTCACAGAAGCATGTGGAATACACATTTTCAATTCAAAGTTTTAGTAAAACGTCTTAAGTTCATTAAAGCATCTGACAAATTGTCTAATGTTATTATCAGTAAGAATCTAGCGTAAGAGAGTTATAATAGAATTATCAGATTTTACCTGTTCTGTTGGGAACAATTGCATTTTTGGGGACCATTCTGTCTGCCTGTATTTCCTTTTTGACATACATGGTCTTATCATCACAAGTGATGCAGGAAAAAATCATATTGCACAGTGTTCATTGGTTCATAGGTATGTAGTAGGCTAACAACCACTATGGCCCTTATAAGACACCTAAATGTGACCCACAAATTTGATTTATATAAGGGGTCATTTACTGATTGCCTTTGTCCATCAGAGACATAGTTGCCAGACCAGGGGTGAATTTCCGATTACCCATCTATTGGTCCAAGTTGCACTTAAATAGGATTAAGGAGAAACTCTGCTTCACATCTATGGGAAGCCGGTTCTAGAGAATGGGAATTCTCTGAGAAACATATCTGTCTCTTCAACATGTCCTATTTATGACACAAGCAAAATTTACGTCATTTGATCCAGAAGTTCTGATCCTGTTTGTTCAGCGATTGTGCAAAAAGTTAAGCAAAACTGGGTCCGGGGATGCCTTGTACTTCAGGCAAAGATCACCTCTCATATGACTATATGATACTGAGACAGGACTTTACGGAGATCAGCATAGGACATTTTGTGTACTCCCCATATTCTCTGTGTAAAGAACCTTGTGGAAGTTCCAGTTGCTGCATGTGTCTGATCAGATACATACCAAAGGGGCATTATACTCTATGATGGGCCTGATTAGGACTGAGTACAGTCATATAATGACCTCTCTGGACCTAGATATCATGCTCTTACTTATAAACTCAGCAACACAGAAAGATTTTCTTACTACCTTTGGCACATGTTGGTCGAAGGCTAAATTAGTGTTTACTTGGGTTTCCCGATCCCTGACTAGTGAATCTACTTTTAAGGATGTTTTATTGATGATGCAAGTTACCTGGGGTGTCCAACTTCCCAAAAAATACTGTAATGCGTTCCTTTGATTGAGTTTTAAGCTATGCCTTTGGCACCATGTGTTTTCTGTGTTAGACCTTCCTGAAGGGTGTTCTCATCTTGAGGGATTCAGCAACTGCTCCAAGTTTGTAATCATCTGAGAACTTAGTCAGCCAGATGCCTTTGATATTGGCTTTGGCCTCCAAGAAGTAGATGCCAAAGAGGATGGGGGCCAGCTCAGAGCCCTAAGAGACTCATTGGTGACTGGTCTCTTTGTAGAGATAACTTCACCGGTCCTATCCCTAAGACAGCTTAGCTATCCAGTGTGTTATAAAGGGGTTTATGCCTGGTCCCATATGTTGTTAACACTGCCTGAGTAGGGCATTTTATCAAATGCTTCAGTCAGATCTAGGTAGACAGTATGCACTCCATTCCCCCTCATCTGTTATCTTGCTGTCCTTTTCAAAAAGTCCACCAGTTTCAGTAAGCTTGACTTTCCTTTGACAAAGCCAAACTGGGATAGATCCAGTGTCTGGAGGTCTCCTATATCCTTGTTGATAATTTCCATGATAATTCTTCCCATGGATTTGCAAATAAAAATAGTCAGACTAATGCATCTTTAGTTTCCAGGATCTGTTGAAGGTCCTCACTTATGAAGGGGGATAATTGTCACATTCCCTCATTCTCATAGCATAAGGCTTGTTTTAAGACTATTGTTAAATAGTGAGTCCAGAGATCCTGATAAGCTGTGTTTTAGACTGTTTTAGACTGTTAAGCAGGCATCACTGGATGTTACCAGGGCCCACTGAGGTTGTGTTCTTGGCTTTTGTGAGCATAGCCAGGACATGCTCCCTACTTATAGTTGGAGGGGTTATGTTTGAGGCTATGGGAGTAAAGTTAGAACTGAATTTGTCCACTAACAAGTTCACTATATCATCAGAGTCTGTGAATGTGACACCATTAACCACCAGATTAGCATATTATGGTGTGCTGCTTTTAAGGTTTATGACATTGCTTAAGAAGGCCTTATGGTTATCTTTCATCTGGGTGGCTCAAAGTTTGGCTTTGTTTGACCTAATTAGCCCTCTTAGTTGCCTATTTAGTTTGATGAGGGAGTTTTTATCTTTATGGGAATTACCCTCCCTGATTTTTGCCTTAATTTGTTTTGTTTTTTATTGTATATTCTGTTTAATTTGGGATACCACCAGGTTATTTTGTTTCCATGGCTAGTTCTGGGCTTACTTCTGGTAGGTACAGCAGCCTCTATGCAGCCATTGACACAGTTGAACAGAGTTTCTAAGAGCAATTCAGTGTAGGCTGCTGTGTTCTCAAGGTATGGAGGGGCATTACATTTTGAGAAACCAACACTTAATAAAAGGTAGTTTGCCTTGGAATAGTTCCTATTACTGGTTTTACTGGGGTTATAGAGATGATTTTGATTTCAAAGGAGGCATCTTTATAGTCAGAACTTACCAGGGAGGACAAAACATTGAGGGGGGTGCAACATTCTCCCATATTTGTGAGTATGAGGTCCAGTGTGTCAGAACTTGTAGTGGGTGTATTTTATTTACGAAGTCAAGGAATCTCTGTGCCTGTAAATTTGAGGCTGAGTAGGATTCCCAGTCTACAGAGGGGTAATTAAAGACTCCCATCAGTAGGGTGTTAAGTTGGGTGGTAAGCATCGCCAGTAGGGCCAAGCATGCATTGTGAGCTTCTTGGGACATGGAGGGTGACCTATAGCTGGCTAAGATATGGTACAGAATTTTGTCTATGGTGATCTGCACATGGAGTAATTGCAGTGCATCATCCTGTATGACCAACATAGAGGTGTGCTTGTTACTGATGTATATCAAGACACCTCCACCTTTAGCCCTTGTCTGTGCATCTACTGGTCTAAAAGTGAGGAAGGAATGGAAACCTTGCCCTTCCGATGACCTCTCTGCTGCTTTACACCATGCCTTCCTAACTGCACAGATGTCTATATTTTCAAGTGTGAGGAGGGCTTGGAGGGAGTGTAGTTTGTTAATAGGCTCCTGGCATTGAGCAGTAACAGCTTGATGTTCTGTTGAGTTGATTTTGCTAGGTCGGTAGGTTTGTCAATTTGGTTTTGCATAAAAAAGACACTGTGCGAGTGTATAAAGTTTTTGTTAGTATTCAAAAGCCTAGATGGGACAGGTGCTGATCATCCTCGGCAAGGCATCATGGTTTGTTAACCTTGTCTTCCTAAGATGACACATATTGGCTCCCCTTAGAATGACATTTGTTAAAATTAGTAGTCTTTTGCTCATATTGTGGCATCATCCTTGATGACACTGCTCAAAGCTAGGCTCATATCAGCCTGAGACACATAGTCTGAGAGCTCTATAACGTCTCTCTTCATATCGTCCAGGGAGGTAGGTCTCAGGTCTTTTACACCTGCATGGGCTATGATGCAATCATACTGGTAGCAGCATGATTTGGGGGATGCTGGCTCCAGATAAGCAGCAGACCATTACTTTCCATTATCTTCTCCTCGTTTTACCTGGTTAGAGGCATGGGGCATCAGTATGTCTCACAGTGGAGTCCCCTATGATAAGAGTCCTGGGAAGTGTGTTTGCTTGCTTTAGGAACTTAGTGTTTGGTGCTCCACTGAATGTGACTATATGTGTGGTGTTAGGTGTTGCTGTTTCTTTGTGCCTTTCTGTTTGCTAAGGCATATCTTTGCCAATTGGTAGTCCAGGCCTTCTTTTTTTAGGAAGATTGCTTTTAAGTGCTTCAGCTTACATTAGATTTTGTGTGTAGTGTGTGTGTGTGTGTGTGTGTGTGTGTGTGTGTGTGTGTGTGTGTGTGTGTGTGTGTGTGTGTGTCAGTACTATGTGAGGTGTGTACGGTATGTAGCTTCGACAACTTGATGTGCACTTGTATGCAAGAGTTTAGCCTCCAGTGTCATTATTTAAGTACACCTCTAGCATTCTGTGTCAGTTTCTTTAAGGAATGAGTGGTTGTCAGTAAACATGAGACAATGGATACATTTTCTCAAGATGCCCATATCCACCAACCTGGCTACAGAGAAGTTAGGAAATTGCATATCCATGCTGCCCAGTCTTTTGCTTGGTGAGCTACAAGGGGGGGTGTATTGGGGTTAGAAGGCTATTAAGAGTGCTTTGTTGGCGCAGACTAATAAGGCTGCTTTACTGGGAAAGATTATACTAAACAGTACTAACTTTAATGTTTACACAATACTGAATATTACTAAATCCATAGTTAATGCTATTCGACACCTAACTAGCTGCTCTAGGCTTGTCAGCGTGCAAGATATTTGCTCTGTATTTATTGCTTTACATGGTACAGTTTTATGGATGGCTCTATAGGGAACATTTCCTTTCTAGGTGTTTTCTACTGTACAGGGCACTGCTCACTGCAGCTACACAGTGAGTAGCTCTGCACAAACATGCCGAATTTAGAGCAGCACAGAAAAGTAACTAATAAGCCCTCCTGCCAATAAAATTACTACACTATGAGCCCTTCTGTGTATTTCTCAACTCAGCATAGACCAGCCAAACATCTCCTGCCATGAGATGAATAAAACCCAGTCCTCCTAATGTAAAAACACGGTAGTAGAGACTCGCTAGGGCAATGGTTGTACAAATCAATTAAACAACTGTCTAGAAGTTCCTTGCTGATCATGATTTGACAACATTCTTACAACAGTAACTTCTGCCAAAAGTTCACAAAAGTCTAGCTGACAACTGATGAGCCTTATAGTCTCTGGTAATGGGTGGGCCACCAAATTTATATCAAAGCATTTAGAGAAACTTTTAAATCCATTTCTCTTTAAGATAAAAAGCCATATTAAAGACACCAATGACTTTTTATATGTGGCAGAAAGATGCAATAAAAATAATTTACTTCTTGTCATTTTAGAAATTAAATCCTTGTTTACAGTCATACCTAATGACTATGAAATACAAAGAGTAAGAGAACACCTTTGTCAATCTAATGACATGACAGCTAGAAAAATAGAGTCAAATTGTTTACTTGATACTGTTCTGATCAACAGTGTTTTATTTTTGATAGACAGTTATATCATCAAACCCGAGAGATGTTATGGGTACAACAGTCACAATACATATATGCATCATATTAAGTAGATGGGAAAAACAATGTATTTATGATGAAACTTCTATATACAAAGATTTTATATGTTTTTATAAATGCTTTGAAGATGACGTATTTAGCTTGCTATGGTGATTTTGTCTCGTTAATGGAATTTGTTGAATTTTTACATAAAAGTACCAATTTTTTATAATTTAAAATGACATATTAGTGTGATGACATTAGTTTTTTAGGTTTAAATGTTAAGTTAGAAGATAATAATTTTGCAACTAAAATATATAAAAAAGAAGTAAAAGCAAATTATTTAGCTAGAGCAAGTGGTCATCCAAAGTTTGCTTTTAAGGACATTGTAAAAGCCTGTAGATTGACTACTGGCGGTACTGAATATCTACACAAAACTTTTCTCATGTCAAACGAGTTTAAGGAACTGTGTGATGATGCTATGCTATGTAAAATTAAACAGCTGACTGAGAATGCACACTGTCAGTAAGCTAGATCCTATTTATCTGAAAAAAAAAGCTCAACTTTAATAACAAATAGAACAATAGAAAAGATAGCTTAGTGCAGTTTGTCACTACTTTTAATGGAAGAACACCGCAAGTGAGAAAAGTTGCACAGAATAATCGGCCAATTCTGACTACACAACTAGAACTAAAATATATATATACATATATATATATATATATATATATATATATATATATATATATATATATATATACAAGAGTGTCCAAATTTCACTTATAAAAATGTAAAAATTTGAAACAGATGCTGTGCTTTGGAGAATTACATTCAGGGCATAATAATTCTATTGTTAAACAACAAGGAACATTGATCTGTTATAATTACTCTTTTTATAACTTTTTGGGGAAATGAACACGTTTTATTTATCCAGTTACTAAAAACAAAATCATTTTTACAGATTTTGTAGTTGTTCTGCTGACAATAAAGTTTATCAGGCACAATGTGATCCCTGTGCTAAGTTTTATATTGGTAAAAGTAATAGAAAGCTTAAAGAAAGAATGACTGACAATTTATCACAAATTAAAAGATGTATATTGACAAATGCATTAGTAAAATATGTAAAGTAATATAGCCCTAGGCATACATTTAAATTTTGAGTCATTCAGAGGAGTTTTCCAAATGAGAGAGGTGGTGACATTATACTAATTACAGAAATGGCAGAATACAAATGGGCTACATGTTTGATTGCCAGTAAAGATCCAGGTTTAAATTCAGTGATTAACATAAAACCAATTCTAAAATGGAAGCAAAACAAAAAAAAAACCTCTTTTAGATTGTTTATTGCATTCTTATAATATCTTAGATGTCTAAATGTCATGTTTTTCTTCTATGATTATCATATTATTGCCTTAATGTGATTTGTTAGATATAGTCATGTAATTTTAGAAGAATGTACTTAAATGCGTTGCATAATTTGTATGTAATGCACTGAGACAGTGTTTTGCTTGAGAGCTTTACTTCTTATTTTGTTTTAATAAATTGGCATCATGGTGGTCTAAAACTGTAGTTTTACATTTGTATTTGAACTCTGGAGGTCTGTTGCTTTGGTTTAATGTGATACCTGACATTTTCATTAATATTTCCTGACATCCACTTTTACCATTTATGTTCCCCCTTACAATAACTATATACCACTTCTACTTATTTTGACCATTCAGGTAGTTATCATAATAGATCTGTGGAACATAATTATTATCCTTTTTCTCCCTTCTCCAAGTTTGTGGTCTACAAACACTTTAATGAATTGACCATTATTGAATTTACTGGCCATTTTCACCATATGTTTTGTTTCTTGTAAGTATACCATCCTGCCTTGTTCTCATTCTGTATTCTCTTCTTTTTATTGGGTGTATACCACCCACAACATTCTGATCAAAATCTTGATTTATTTGTACTCCCTGCCTACCATCTTCTAATTCTACCCACCCCCCACTGTCCCTTCATTTGTTGAATGTTTGACCCTTGTTCCCACATTTCAGAATCCAGAGCCATCCCCTGAGCTAAGTTAATAGCCCTGGATGCACAAGGCACCAGTGCCCAATGACTGATGGTTGTGGTGGATATTGTACCTAAAGAGTTATATACTGTGCTGATAGAGTTATATATGCCTTTGATGAATGAAGTTTCCTACCCCTCAGCCACCACAGCAAGTTATGTTAATGAAATCATTTTGACAATAATGCTTTTACTTCACTCTATAAAAAGGCTATCATATTTAAAGGTATACCAAGCAAACAATTTGCATTGTCTATTACATGTAGCATACTACTATGTGTAACATTTGCCTTACCTTTCACCTGATTTATTTGCCGGTTTTCTGCCATCTGGCTGGTTGCATCAGAACAGATTATTATTGTCATTTGTTAATATTTGTTTTATTGTATGTTTCCATACCATGTAATACACACTAGATGGGAAAGGAAATATTGGAGTAAAGCCTGTCACCAGCAAAAGAATGTAACTTTTCCATCCTTAATGTTAAGTAAACATGCATTTATATACAAATCATTACGTGATCATTTATCCTTTAACATGCTCATTTAGGAGATGTAAGAAGCTTCTCCAATGTGTAATGTAGCCTAAAGTAAGTAAAAATATTGTTACTTGAAATAGTTATTTAGTTGAAATACTCAGCTGAACCTGCATTCCTGAAAGAAAAAAAAATCAGTTATTTCAATCAAAACTGCAAACATAATAAAATATGCATCCAACAGGTACTAAAATCAGGTGAAAACTGAGGTAAACCATATGCCTGTGACCTATAAACAATGATGTCTTCCTTCAGCCCTTTAGCCTTACTGTACACTGCCTGATTTTCTCTTCAGGTACGGTCATCTGTGCTTGCCGTTATAATGACCTCATGGTAGGCCTTAATTTCTGTAACTACAGATGCCATAGTCTGGAACAAAATGAGCAGTTGCTCATCAGGAGGAGTGCTTTTTAAATCTTTTTAACAGCTTAGATTGTTCTAGCACAGTTTCACCAATGTTCAAGATTCCTTATGTTACCAAACAACTGTAAAAGAAATAGGGTGGTTGAATGATTAAAATTTTTAATTGTGATTAATCTACTGATTTAAAAATTAATATTTATTTTACTTTTAATCTTATGGTAACTACTATAACTTATATAGTATTTACAACTGCTTTCCAACAAAAAACTTAGCAAGTAAAGATACCAGAAGGTGATTTTTATTATGCAATGTTCAGAAGAACGCCAAACAAGTTGAAACAAAAATAATCTAAAATCTGAAGTTTTTTTGCTTTATCCCATGACCCATAAATGCAATAAAACACATGCTGACCCCTGTCTAACTTAAAATTTCAAACTATAATTTGTAATCTTTGTAATATCACAATTTATTAAAAAGAAATCATTTTCAAGGTTTTTAACTACTAATCATGTTAGTTTACTTGATTAATCAACATCCTAATAAATAGAAATAGTAATATGCTCTTTTTTTATTTTTTTTAACCTTGCTGTGGTGGAGTCAACAACTCGTGTCTGTGTCTAAGTGGGCTAGCCATGCTCTCCCAGTGATTCAGAGTATTTGAAGGTGACAAGAAATCTGGAAATGTTGACTTAATATTTCTTTAACTGCATAATGTGAGTGAAAATAAATGTAAAATTATATGGATTATTCAAAGGGATGGCTGGGGTGAAACTGAGAAAGGAGTTGAACACTGGTTCTGATCCATATTCTCAGTTAAATGCTGTATGAAAATGATTGAATGTTTTCAGAAATATCTGTCAGCAATGGATTGCAACAGGAGAAAGTGGTTCCTAAAGTAACAGTCAATGAGCCTATGACATACAGTGACAAAGCCCAGATAACAGAGAAGACTAGCATTGTTTGGTTGGGAAAAGCTAAGGAAAGTTGGCAGAACAAAATAAAAAGTAGCTACACAACTGAATCACTATAGCAACTAGGGACAAATGTAGAGCAAGTTTACCACAGAAAGGATAAGCCTGAAGGGCATCCAAGACAGGAAGTAACTGGACAAGAATGCCAGCCCACACTTCCATAAAGCTCTTATAGGACCATATGCATACAGGTCTGAGTTACAGTTGGTATTGCAGTAACTGCAAAATGGGTAAATGTTGTTTTAGGTAACAGATTGAGGTAACTATACCAAAAATTCCTGTACTAAAAAGGTGCAAAACATAATATATACATGCATGAGTCAAACTGATAGTTAACTGGGTGCTGTGTACAATGCCTAGTATGCAGTGTTACCGCAATGATATCTTAGTAATGGGGAACAATGAAATCCATTTAACTAGCACCAAAAATGCCCAGAATGCTATGTGCGTGGTGCAGTAAAAGTTAATGAAGGTAGTATAAATTCTTCAAAGATGAGATCTTTTACTGGGAGTATGATTGATAGAATGGACTTTGCAGTTCAGAGAAGAAAACAGAGGCTGTGCTAAAGGCAGCCAAGACTAAAATGCATCAGCCGAAGTAATATGCAGGACTGGTGGTATATTATCACAGAGTAACAAATTTGTTTGATAGTGTTATATCTGCTGAATACATTGCTGTTCACTAGTTCTACATGAATTTTCTTGACAATTAAGGGAATTATTTCAGAGGAAGTGTTTACTTTTAACTTTTCTTGCCTAATAACTTGGCATGTAATGTTTTTTCCTCATAGAATCATTGCTGTTTTATTATACAAGTTCCCAGATGGTGTGATGTGACCCATTGCCATTGGTTAATGTCCAGCAGTTAAAGCATCAGGAAATTTCACCAGTACATTATAGAAAGAGATTTATGCCACAGATCACCAAATCTTGGCATCTGGATTCAACCATAAAAAGGAGTTTTCAGTAATGACTATGTCTCACTTGTAATGCTGGAAACTCTTTCTGGGGGCATGCTACTGTAGAAAAGGACATAAAAAAACTGAACAGACTGGTAATGTTGATGGCCTATTGTGATTACTGTATGAGAAATCAAAAGATCCAAGAAACATAAGTCCACTGCATTAGACATCAGTAGCAGCACATTATTAGTAGCAAATGCTGCCTTCAAAACCAAAACTGGGAATGAGCCTGTCCTGTCACAATGGTATCTGCTGATTGTGGAATGGAAGGGTGGGGAATGGTGATCATTTACACCTTCTCAGCAAGTAAAGTGCAGTTGCCAAGGAGCCTTAGTGTGTGGACCTAGAGTGGTTATTCCTACATTTCACAGAACTGGATGCTCTACATACTAGACACCTGGTGACCATGACAAGGAAGTTCCTTGCATCTACTTTGTCTTGTTGCCAGGAACTGACAAAGAGGTTGAAGACTTAGCCGAGTCTCATATACTGAATGTCAAATGGATAAAAATACACCACCTCAAGTACTCTTACACCAATAGGAGTGGCTGTCAGCACCATGGAAATATGTCCCCATTGATTTAACAGCATAGTTATGGAGTTAGTGTTTCTAACTGCTATAAATGCAGAGTTGAAATGAACAGTTTTTTGCATGGTGTCAACCATGACTTAAGAGGCTGGGCCGCATTTACGAAAGTTTGCACGGAGTGCAAGAAGTGTGTAGGAGCTCACAGAGGCAATATGTCTGCCGTGCGATCCAGGTACAGCCAGCAGGGGCGTGCACAAGAGCTGCTAAAGCTACTCTTGCACAGACAGCATCATGGTATGCAAATTACCTTATTTGCTGCTGAAAGCTATGCAAATGAGGTAAATTTGCAATCCAGGAAACACTAACCTGTCC
Source organism: Protopterus annectens (assembly GCF_019279795.1). Taxonomy (NCBI): domain Eukaryota; kingdom Metazoa; phylum Chordata; order Ceratodontiformes; family Protopteridae; genus Protopterus; species Protopterus annectens. The sequence continues at coordinate 1,238,386,322 of NC_056739.1, forward strand.
ATGGAAGATTAGTGTTATCTGCATTAATGTACTCTGTTGGTAACGGAGTATCGTTCTGCAAATAGCTAAACGGAGCTATGACAACTCCAAATAAAGGATGCATACAGTTGAGGAAGCATGCCAATGGCCAAATATAAGGCCATTGGCATTTATAAATGTTTAAAATTATTAAAATCTAACTTTTTTTCCCCGATCTCCGATGTTTAAACATAGCGCAGCACTGCGCAAACGTGAGGCACTTTAAAAAACAAGAAAATAATTTAAAAATAGCCCAAAATAGCCATTTTCACTAAAAAGCTTATCCTGCCATGCAGGTGAATGGCAGGCTGAAGACAACATGGCCACTGAGTAGTGGTTGCTAAGGGGGGGGGGCTCAGTGTGAGAGATGTAACCATGCAATAGTAGGCAAGCCTATGCAAATGAGGATAAGGATAGTGAATCCCAATTTTCCCCAGCATGTGATCCATGTCCCAAGAGTGCAAGTGTAGGAGTAGGTGAGTAGTAGAGTAGAATATAGGTAACATCATGAGGGTGTGTGTCAGAAAAGCTGTAAGCTTATTGGAGCACAGTGTCTTGTGTTTGCCCTGAGTTGCTCAGGATTGCAAGAGGCGTATCTACAGTTGTCCTTTTTGAAAACCAGAAACCAAAGATGTACGCCATGAATATAGCTGAAATTTCTTGCAAACATGCACACAGCGTGTGCATGCGTGTGTGCTCGCGTGCGCTAGTTTGCGCGGTGCTGCCCTGAGCAGAAACAGAAAGGGAAAAGGAAGAAAAAGAAGTAGTAGGAAGTTAACCAAGGAGAACTAGCAGAGCTGCCAGGTGAAATATATCAGAATCAGCCAATTACACAGGTAGCAGACTAGCCCAGCCCAGCCTATCACTTTAAACTCTGCAAACAGCATTCTTTCCTGTTTTTTTTCCAAAGAACTCTGCAACACTGCAGTATACAAAGAGGGAAAGCTTAAACACTTTAAAGTCAGACAAAATGTTAAGGGCTGCTCTTGCTATCATAAACCAACATGTGCAAGGTGCTGAGGGTGGTGATGTTGTGAATGCTGCTGAGTAACGCACAGTGAGGAGACAGAGAAGAGTGTACAGACCCAGGGTAACCTACCAGGGGCTACATGAGCTGGAGATAGTGGAGTGCTATAGGGTGGACAGAGACCTCCTGCAGCAAATTGTTGAGCTGTGCCGGCCATGCCTCACACACAGAACCAACAGAGGGGAACCCATCCCTGTGGATACCAAGGTATGTGTTGGCCTAAGAATACTAGCTACAGGTACCTTCCAGAGACCAACTGGTGATATGATGGGGATTTCACAGGCATCAGCATCCAGGGTACTACACCAGTTCCTGGATGCCATGTCAGCACATGTCGGTGAGCACGTATATTTCCCCAATTCCCGTGAGGCATTGGCCAGCAATATGTGTATTTTCCAACAAATAGCAGAATACCCTGAGGCAATAGACTGCACACACATACACATCAAAGCACCAACCGGTGAGCGGGGTAGGGTCTACATCAACCGCAAGGGCTTCCCCTCCATCAACTGCCAGGTCATGTGCGATGCCCAGGGCATAATAATGAATGTCTGTGCTGGCTGCCCTGGAAGTTATCACAATTCCCACATCTGGCATCTGAAGCAGCTTTACCAGAGATTTGCCAATGGGGACATCCCTGATGGTCACCTAGTGGGGGATGCTGGATACACACTGGAGCCATGGCTGATGACACCCATCAGAAATGCACACACACACCTGAACAAGAACTCCATAATGAGGCACACGCACAAACAAGAAACATAATTGAGCATGTGTTTGGGATGCTCAAGTCACGGTTCCAGTGCCTGGACACATCTGGTGGAGCCTTGCAGTACTCACCAACTACATGTACCCAAATTGTCATGGTATGTGCCATGCTACACAATATGATCCTGTGTTAACAGCTGCAGTAGGAACAACATGGGGCAGGGCCAAACAGCCCCCCCACCATTGCCAAGGCCTGCACAGGCACAGCGTGACTCGGAGGAACAACCTGAGCCTGCCCCAGTAGGCAGAAGGAGGTGTGCCCAGTATGCCCTGGCCTTGGCAAAGAGGCAACACATAGCACATACACTGACTCAGTAGGAACCCTGGAAATGACACCTCTCTCTGACTCGCACATACAGTAAAAGGGATGCCTAACTTGACACTACCTGTTTTCAAACATGTATAGGGAGTGCAATATGTGCATCTGACATAGGCAGCCCTGCAGCACCACCTGAGGCATGAGTCCCTATTTTAAGCAATATAAAGCATTGCTAAGCAGATTTTACCAGTATTGAGCATATTCAAATACAATTGCGAGTAGCTGCACACCACGCTAACCAGCACAACGTCGGGTAATGTCGGGCAACGTTGGGCAGTGTTGGACAAAGTCGGGCAAAGTCGAGCAAAGTCGGGTAAACACGCTCACACCTGCTTTACTGTTCCTTAACCAGTCAGGTCTGCCCAGCAGGAAAATAAAAAGCAGTGACAGGGCTTGAACTCAGGATACTGTGCACTATAGTCACAGTACTGAACCACTAAGCCATGACAGCATTTCACTGACACAGACACAACTTAAGTAACTCACACATACCAGTTGGGGGGTCACATACCTAACATTCACAGCCAGCAGGACAATTGTAGACAAACGCAAACACAAACAAATGCTGTATCCTGCCCTCTGAAGAGACATATGAGTAACCTCCCCCAGGCCTATGCAGACAGATAACAGCAGGCCAGGCAGTGTGATGTGGGTTGGGTAGGCTATGAAGTCACAAACTAATATGCGTGTAATTGGAAGCTAAGGTCTGTAGTACAGTGGTATGCCTCAAGCCAGTAAGATAGGCAACAGTACAGACTGAAATGGAGTACCTGACATAGCAGCGCAGGCCTAGCAAATGTGTATAAGTGTCAGGTGTACCCCTCATCCTATGTACACCCACAGTAACAATCAGGTGTGCCCCCCCAGTTAGAAATGTACAAATAATAGCTGTCCTCCCCGTATGTAGAAATGTTGATAACTCTATGCAAATTGACTCATGGAAGCCCTGCAGGCACAGCATGCTTCCTGTCAATGTACAACACAAAGGTGAGCCCTGAAGTAAAAACCAACTTGATTTTTCACACACATATAGTATATATGCCCATAGTGGGCATGCTCACACACTTAAATAAATTTAGAAAATTTCAGTCAGCAACATACTGAAAGGTCATACTGGGCATGCTCACACACTTAAACAAACGAAGCAAAGAAGCAAATGTCAGTCAACAACATACTGAAAGGTCATACTGGGCATGTTCACACACTTAGGCCATGTCTGAGTACAGCAGTGGACCACACATATCTGGCAGTTGCAGTTCTTACTCCAGACACTTGTCACTATTCACCAATCCTGCCTTGTGCACACAGTAATATGAAAACAGACTCATATAATATATTGGACCCCTGTCATAATCAGAATATGTACTACAAGTACTTAAGTTGTTCAAAGAAAGTGAAAATCCAAAGAAGATCAATAAATCTCCGACCAGTATCATCAAGAAACAATGAGCACTCCTAACATTATCCAAGCCATGTTCTGACAAAAATATTGCCAAAGAGTCCATAGAGAACCATGAAGCTTTCTTTCGCTATGTCATAAATATCAGTGTAAACTCATATGTTCTGAGTCAGTGCAAAGTGTAAATGAATACATGTACATACTGACATTGCCAACATCTTGTCAGACAGGTTTATACATATTTACCCCCCTCTCACTGACAAAAGGGCCCATTACCATACCTGGAGATTGTGAAACCCCAGAAATCACATATACAATGGTTAAACAGCTCTATCCAAACCTAAAAACAAGGCATCTATGGGATGACATGGTTTCCCTGGCTGTGTCACATGTGAACTCCAAAACAAACAGTCCCTGCACCTGAACAGTCTGTTGAGACTCACCCTCTGTACAGGATATGAAACTGTTGAATGGGTTACAGCAATGTTTGGCACACTCCACAAGTGTTGGTGCACAACAGACTATGGGAACTATAGTCTTATAAGCCTAATAAGCCTGATCTGCAAGGCCATGGAGTCCATCATTATGGAACTCATAAATAGAGCTATTGGGAGCCTACAAACACCCAACCCTACCCATTGTGGTTTGGTCAGGGGCAGATCATGGTTCATAAACCTGCTAGACAGTTTCCAAGGCAGTCACCCAGGACATACATCAATGAAATGAGCTCCACATGGCCTACATAGACCTTGAAAAGCCCTTTTCCAACATCCCATACACATGTCGTATCCACAAAATCAACAACCTGTGCATAAACACGTATGTCATCTGATGGATTGCCAACTGGGGCACAGATAGATCCCACAAGGTAAGAATTGTGATTTCCTGTTCAAGCTGGTAACAACTGCTATCCCCCATGGCTCAGTCCTGGGACCCCTCCTGTCTGGTATATACTTTTCAGAAATAAAGTCAAACACACGAGGGCTATGTTTAGCAAAGTTTGTGGATGACTGCAAAAAGGTTGTCATAATTGATGTTTGGGACAACAGAGACATCCTTAAAAGGGTCTCAGTCAGACAGATGTAGTGTCAAAGTTATGGCCTCGAGCTACAGTCATACAAATACCACATAGGTGCCAACACCCTAGATATGGAGGTAATAATAAGGGATCTATGGACACATGTGGATAGCCATCTCTACTTCCAGAAACACATTCACAAAGTGGTTAGAAGATCATGCTATGTGTTCTCACAAATTGCCAAGGTCCTTGCATGTAGGTCAAAGGAGGTTCCCTCTACTCATTAGTCATCAGACACATCAGAGAGTATCATGGCACACTTGCGATGAATCTGACTAGGCACCTTCAGCAGCTGGAAAGACCACTGAAGTACTTCAACAAGAGGATTATTGGCCTCAAACAGTTGTCCCATGCAACAAGACTGAATTTAACTCAATCTGTACTCTGTTACATACTGTCTACTCAGGCGATCTCTGCCCAACAGGCAGGTCCATGTCCAATGCAGAACTGATGAAGTAAACCCAAGCTCACTGTGCCACATGCTCTAGGGATATCATCATCACAACAATAAAAAGAGCATGTTGGAGGGATATATTACTAACTCACAGACTTCCCTTGCTTTGCAACAGGCTCCCAACCTACAATAAGCTGAGTCCCTAACTGACACTCTTCCAGAGGAGCCTTGATAAGTGTATGTGAAACTGAACTGTCACACCATGGCTCACTTCATCAGCTCTACTACACAGAAGCCTAGGGAACTAACCCCATGTGTGGTGATAGCTGCATACTCTGGCCATACTAATATATGCCTTCAGGCAGATAGCCTATTACCTACCTATGTACCTATATATGTAGGGGGAACACAGTATAATAAGCCAAAGATGGATGGGCAGAGATGTGTGTAAGAGGGTGACCATGACAGGAAGCCATCCAGGACTGTCCCACCCAGCACACATCCCAATGGCACAAAAGACATGAGGTGTACATTTCACCCACTGTACATAACAGCCACCAGTATCTGTAAGCATTACAGTGTATGTGGTCCATGTGCCTGCTGTACAACATGACTGTACAATGAAGTACACATCTACTATCTGTAGACATGTACCTGTCACATAGGTTCATAGCTATGTAGTAGACTATCTTCACAAAGGCATATATTAGCCTAGGCAAGTTGTGCAGCATTCACCACCCCATTGGGTAGTCTCCCAAGTCCTAGTTCTAATATTTAGTACCCTAAGCCCCTTTCTAGTGGGGCTGCTGATGTGATGCCTGGCGTGAATTGTCTGTTTCCCATCCACTCATCAAGGTTCCTGTTGAAGAATGTAAACGAGGGGCTCTGTCTGATGTACATTGGGACTCTGTTCCACAGTAAGGCACGTGTCTGGGATGGTACTCTATCTCACCAGCATGCTGTATTCATTGTTGTGATGAGGTTCATATCCCTGGAGTGTGTAGTGCGACTCAATTTTGTTATTCGTAGATAGAGCATGTTCAACAGTTATGTGCTGGACATGGCTCTGTATGTTAGGCAGAGTGTGCCTCTGAGTAGGTGGTATGCAACGGGGAACAGATTTAGTTTTACCAGTTGTGTTGCATAACACAACTGTTTGAGGCGAGTAATCCTCTTGGTGAGGTACCTCTGTGGTCTCTACAGCTGCTGGATATGCCTAGTTGAGTACATCCAAAATGGTGCATTGTACTCAATGATGGGTCTGATGACTTAAGAGTAGAGGGCCACCACTATCTCTTTTGATCCTGATGCAAACCCTTTGTTGATTAGGTGGGCCACATAGGATTTCCCAATCACTTTGGCAACATTATTGTCAAAGGAAAGATGACTATCTACTTGTGTCCCCAGATCCCTTATTACCTTGTCAGTTTTAAGGGGGTAACACCTATGTGGTAGTTTGTGGGTACTTTGTTTTCACCAAAGGGGATTACTATGCATTCTTCCACACTGAGCTTGAGGCCATGATTATGACACCACACATCTGTCTCATAGAGTGCCTTCTGGAGAATATTTGTGTCATCCGGGGAATCTATTATGGCAAACACTTTACAGTTCCCAGCAAACTTAGTCAACCACAACCCTCCTGTGTTGGCATGTACTTTTGAGAACTCTATACCAAACAGGAAGGACCCCAGGACTGAACCCTGGGGGACACCAGTTGTTACCGGTGTAGAGTCTGACATGTAGTCAGCAACTCTTAATTTGTGGGATCTATCTGTGAGCCAGTTTGCAATCCATCTTGTGATGTGTGGATTCATGTCCAGGTTGGTGAGTTCATCTATGATACCTGGCTGGGGAATGGTGTCAAAGGCCTTAGCGAGGTATAGGTAGGCTGTGTGGAGCTCATTTCAATCATCTGTAGCCTTGGTAACTGTCTCAAAGAAATCCACCCAGCTCAGGAGGCGTGGTCTGCATTTGATGAAGCCAAACTGGGTGTGCTCAACTATGTGAAGGTTCCTAATGTCTTTATTGTTGACTTCCATTATGATTGGCTCCATTGCCTTGCAGATCAGACTTGTCAGGCTCATAGAGCATGAATACCAAGGGTCTTTTGTGGCCCCACCCCTGTGGAGTGGGAAGAACATTGCTGTGCAACATTCTATGGGTACATATCCTGTAGAGAGGATGTAGAGAGAGGTGTAGGTATCCTTGATGAATATGGATACATCCCCACCCTATGTGCTATGATCCAGGTTCTGATGCTGGAAGGTATGGAATGAGTAGTATCCTGGTAGTGCTGGTGTGCTCTCTGGAGCCTTGAACTAGGTTTCTGTTACTGCACAGATATCAATATTCTCCATACTGAGAAGTGCCTTGAGTGTGTGCATCTGGAGGCTGAGACTTCTGGCAATGAGTAGCATTTAACTCACGTTGTGGTTATTTGTGTTGGTTACAGGGTTTGGTTTGTCCTGAGTGACCAGTGTTCCACACCTGAAGTCAATGCCTCATTGGTCCATTCTGACCACAAGCTAATTACCATACATATCCACATTCTGCCCCCACCCCCCATTAAGGAAACCATGTTAAAAATATCTCCAAAGACAACTTCATGATTCTTAAGACAAAAGTGGTGAACTTCAGGACACCCATGCAGATGGATAATACAGTTACAACTACTGAATCCTACACAATTGCACTTTATAAGCACTTACATGAGTGCATGGATTGTGCTATCCCAAACAGAACCAAGACGCTATCCTCCAAGAAAAGGAAGCCAATCTGGTGGTCCCCTGCCATAAACAAACTGCACAACAGAAGGAAGAAACTGTTGCAAAAGAGGGTAAAACCCCATGAGTGGAGGAGCTCCCTGGTCAGCCTCAGTAAGAAGTTGTGATCCCTGATAAAATCCTCCAAAGCTAGTTACGAAAACAAAATCACCACTGATTCTAAAGACAACCACAAAGCATTCTATAGCTATGTCAAGAATCACAATGGCAACCCTCAGATCTGCTCTGAGTTACAGCACAATGGCACTAAATATACAGACCCAACTGATATTGCCAACATCCTGGCAGATAGGATCAGTGCTAACTTTACCCCCCTCTCACCCATGAAAGAGCCCATCTCTATACCGGAAGAATGCAAAGTTGCTGACATCACGGCTGCACAGGTAAAAACCACTCTCCAAAGCCAGGAACACAGCATCCATGGGACCAGATAACATCACAGGCTGCGTTCTACACGAACTACAGAATGAAATGGCACCACACCTAAGTACCATGTTCAATCATAGCCTTACCTCAGGCTTTGTGCCTGCTGAATGGCACACAGCGATAGTTATCCCACTACACAAGGGGGGAGCCACCACGGACCCCGGGAACTAGCACCCCATTAGCCTGATGAGCCTGGTCTGTAAGGCCATGGAACGTATCATCATGGAACTTATAAACAAAGACATTGGCAATCTCCAAATTCTGAACCACAACCATTTCAGGTTTGTAAAAGGCAGATCATGTCTCCTAAACCTGATAGACTTCTTTGAAGCAGTCACCAAAGCCATAGACAATGGTAAGGCGGTTCACACAGCCTGTATAGATCTTGCCAAGGCTTTCAACACCATCCCCCACTCTGGAATTATAGATAAACTCACTAAACTCGGTATAAATCCCTATGTCACAAGATGGGTTGCCAACTGGCTCACTGACAGAACCCACACTGTGAAAGTAGCAGACTCCAAGTCCGACTTCAGACCAGTGACAAGTGGAGTACCACAGGGTTCAGTCCTATGTCCTGTCCTGTTTGGTATCTACTTCTCTGAAGTACAGGCTAACTCAGAAGGTCTTTGGCTAATGAAGTTCCCAGATGACTGCAAACTAGGAGCCGTAATCGAAACTACTAACGATGTGGGCATCCTACAAAAGGGCCTCACTGAGACAGATGCCTGGTGTCAAAGCCATGGCCTCAAGCTCAATGCCAAAAAGTACATTGTCATCCCCTTTGGTAAAAACTCTGTACCCATGAACTACAACATAGGCGGTAGTATACTTAACACTGAAAGTGTGATGAGACCTTGGGACACAGGTGGTCAGTAGACTCTCCTTTGATAATCACATCGCCACAGTAGTCAGGAAATCCTTCTACATGGCACACCTCATCACAAAAGGTTTCTCATGCAGAAAAAAAGAGGTCATTGTTCCCCTCTACTAATCACTCATTAGATCCATTATAGAGTACAACACCCCTTTTGGTATGTACCTCACAAGACAGCTACAACAACTGGAAAGCCCGCAGAAATACCTCGCAAAGAGGATTAGCAGCCTCAAATACATGCCCTACACAGACCATCTCAAAACACTCCAGCTTTACTCTGTCACATATCACCTACTCAGAGGTGATCTCTGCCTAACATACAAAACTATGTCAAACACAGAGCTGTTGCACATGCTCCACTTAAAGAAATCCCATTCTCTCCGAGCTTCAGCCCCCAAACCCAGACCGAAATACATAAAGAGGGGGTGTATCCATTTTCATAAAGGATACCCACACCTCCAGGTTAGTGGCACAGCACGAGGCCTCGGAGACCATCCAAGTGCAACTAACAGTGGGCAAAGCTGCTTATCAGATCGTAGCCTGCTACAGATCACCTACCTTGTCTCAGGACCCTCACTCAGCATTCCTGAGAACACTGGAAAATATAAAGGTCCTACTGAACACCATGATATTAGGAAATTTCAACTACCCAAACATTGACTGAGAGAATTACTCAAGTACAAACTCCTTTGCCCATTGCTTCCTAGAGTTTATAAACTCAAACACCCTGGAACAGCTGATCACCATGCCCACTAGACATGACAACATACTGGACCTGATCATCACCAACATGGGGGATCAGTGTTCCACACCAGAGGTAAACTCCTCGCTGGTAAGATCAGATCATAAAGTAATCACACTGGACATCCGCATCCCGACCCCACCCCCAGTCAAGGAAACCACTGTGAAAAACTTTTCAAAAGCAAACTTCACACTTCTCAAGACTGAAGTGGAAAGTTTCAAAGCCCCCTTGCTACAGGATAATCCTATCCAATCCGCAGAATCCTTTACAAGTGCATTATATGAGCATCTACAGGGATGCATGGATCAAGCCATCCCAAGTAAAACCAAGACTCACTACTCCAAAAAGAGGAAACCAGTCTGGTGGTCCTTGGCCATAAATAAGCTATACAACAGAAGGAGGAAACTACTACATGATAGAGCAAAATTCCAAAAAGGAAAGGCATCACTGATCATTATTAGCAAGAAACTATGATCGCTCATAAAATCATCCAAGGCCAGTTTCTAAAGAAAAATTGCCAAGGAATCTAAAGAGAACCACAAAGCTTTCTTTAGCTATATCAAACATTTAGGTGGCAACTCTCAGATATGCTTTGAGCTACTGCAAAATGGCAAAAAATACACTGAACCAACTGACATTGCCAACATCCTGGCGGACAAGTTTAGTGCAAACTTCACCCCCCCCCCTCACCCCCAAAAGGGCCTGTGTCCATCCCAGAAGAATGCAGAGCCCCAGCCATCATAGACATGCAGATAAAAGCAGCCCTCTCCAAAGCTAAGAACACAGCATCAATGGGACTGGATGGTGTCCCAGGCTGCATCTTACACAAGCTCCAAAAGGAACTAAACCCTCACTTAAATTCACTGTTCAGACTCAGCCTTACCACAGGCTATGTACCCAAAGAATGGCATACAGCAACAGTCATCCCGCTCCACAAAGGTGGTGCCACAACAGAACCTGGGAACTATCGCCCTATAAGCCTGACCAGCCTGGTCTTCAAAGCTATGGAGCGAATTATCATGGAACTCATAAACAGAGACATTGGGAACCTCCAGGCACTGGACCCTACCCAATCCAGCTTTGTTAAAGGCAGATCCTGGCTCCTAAATCTAGTTGACTTCTTTGAAACAGTTACTAAGGCCATAGATGAAGGGAAGGTAGTCCACACAGCCTACCTGGACCTCACTAAGGCCTTCAACACCATTCCGCACTCTGGCATCATAGACAAGCTTACCAGCTTGAACATTAACCCCTATGTCACGAGATGGGTGACCAACTGGCTCACGGATAGAACACACATGGTCAGAGTTGCGGGTGCCATGTCCGACTCTAAACCAGTCGCAAGTGGCATCACACAGGTCTCGGTCCTGGGACCCCTCTTGTTCAGTATAAACTTCTCTGAGGTACAGGCAAGCACGGGAGGACTATGGCTGACCAAGTTTGCAGATGACTGCAAACTGGGGGCCATAATTGACTCTCTGGCTGACACAGACATCCTCCAGAAGGGTCATACAGAGACAGATACCTGGTGTCACAACCATGGCCTCAAGCTGAATGCCAAAAAATGCATAGTCATCCCCTTTAGAAAAAACAAAGTGCCCACGAATTACCACATAGGTGGTAATCCACTAGGTATGGAAAATGTAATTAGGGACCTGGAGACCCAGGTAGATAGTAACCTCTCCTTTGATAATCACATTGCCAAAGTGGTTAGATATTCCTTCTATGTAGCCCACCTAATCATGAAAGGGTTCACCTCTAGATCAAGAGAGGTCATTGTGCCCCTCTACTCATCACTCATTAGGCCCATAATAGAGTACAATTCCCCATTTGGTATGTACCTTAATTGGCACATGCAACAGCTGGTAAGACCACAGAAGTACCTCACCAAGAGGATCATGGGCCTCAAAGAGATGCCCTATGCAGCTCAACTAAAGAATCTCCAGCTCTACTTGGTTGCTTACTTCCTGCTCAGAGGTGATCTATGCCTGATGTATAAGGCCATGTCCAACCCAGAATTAATGCACATGCTCCACCTCAAGAAAAACAAATCTCTTAGAGCCACAGACTCCAGTGAATTAAACCTCAGCAAAGCAATAAACAGGACATGCTGGAGGGATAGATTCCTGTCCCAGAGACTTCCTTCGCTCTGAAATAGAATCCCAGTTGATGTTAGGCAAAGCCCCTCGCAGACTCTCTTCAAGAGGAATCTTGACGACTGGATGGCAAATTGTAAATTTACCCCTGGGATCACTTCAGTGGCCCTGCTAGACAGAGGCCCAGGAAACTAATTTAAAAGGGAGGTGAAAGCCAACACATTCTGACTAGACTTATAAATGCCCTTGGGCAGATAGCCTATTACCTACCTATGAACCTACACGCGCTAGGGACCTAAACCTTATCACCACAATAAACAGAACATGCTGGAGGGATAGATTCTGGTCCCAAAGAATTCACATACTCCAGAATAAACTACCTATCTATATCAAACAAAGCTCCTCATTAGCACTCTTCAAGAAAAATCTTGATGATTGGATGGGAAATAAGAAATTCACCCTGGGGATCACTTCTGTGTCTCTGCTCGACAGTGTCACAGGAAAATAAATTTCTTGTGTGGCAAAAGCCAGGGTACCTTTTTGGCTGGGCTTGTATAAGCCCCAGGGCCGATAGCCTAGTACCTACCTATGAACCTATGAACCTTTGAGCCTTGCCTAAAAAAGGTAATATGGGGACATCAAGAGCCTTGGCCAGTATTCAGAAGCATAGGGGCGACAGGTGCAAACCATCTGTAGCAAAGCAACAAGGCTTGTCTATCATGTCATCACAGGCAGACATAGACTGGATCCCCTTTGAATGACACCAGAAGCTCAGCCAATTGTTGAAGTTTATCATCTTTCTGTTATATTGCAGTATCATGTAGGTGAAGGTAAGATGCTACTCAAGGTTTGACCCTGTGTGTGCCAGCATGTAGTGCATCAACCCATATATGATATGGTCATGGCCTCTGCATACAATACACTCACAATATACCTAGTATGATAGTATGATAAGCCTGCTGAGGTTAGCAAATGTGAAAAAAACTTTGTGCAGACTGTCAGCAAGTAATGTCTGTATTGCACCCTGTAACTCCATATTGCTTGCTGAAGTGTAAAGATGTACATAGTTTGGATTAAGAACACCACATTTGCCATGTGTGTGTGTGTGTGTGTGTGTGTGTGTGTGTGTGTGTGTGTGTGTGTGTCTGTGTCTGTGTGTCTGTGTGTGTCTGTGTGTCTCTGGGGAGAAAGCAACCTTTTTGGAGACTACTCACACACCTTAAAAGTGGTATACTCATCTTTGTCAAGTCTGATGATGTCACCATCCTACAAATATACCTGTGGAAAGGTAAAATCCCAGTAATGTGTATAGTGTGTTATGTAAATGGGTACTGCTGTAGCATCATAATGTAGTTAGGTAGAGGTTTGAATCCTGCACTTGCCAACTGTGTGTGTCTCTCCCTGGGGAGGAGCAACCTTTTCGGAGACTTTTCACACACCTTAAAAGTGGTATACTCATCTTTGTCAAGTCTGATGATGTCACCATCCTACAAATATACCTGCGGAAAGGTGAAATCCTAGTAATGTGTATAGCGTGTCGTGTAAATGCAAACTGCTGTAGTATCATAATATAGTTAGGTAGGGGTTTGAATCCTGCACTTGTCTACTGTGTGTGTGTCTCCCTGGGAAACAGCAACCTTTTTTGGGGACTACTCACACCCCTTAAAAGTGGTATATTCATCTTTGTCAAGTCTGATGATGTCACCATCCTACAAATATACCTGTGGAAAAGTGAAATCCTAGTAATGTGTATAGTGTGTCGTGTAAATGCATACTACTGTAGTATCATAATGTAGTTAGGAAAGAGTTTGAATCTCACACTTGCTGACTGTGTGTGGGTGTCTGTGCTCCAAGTGTGTGACACCGTTGGCCAATGTGGAGTGGGTTTTGATTTTTCTAGTATATGACATATCACAATGACAACTGTATGTGCATTACACATGTAAGGTAGCTGTGGGGCAAATCCATATACATACATGTGACCTCAAGTATTTCATAGGTAGGTACTATGCTTTCTCCATGAATGCATGTGTTATCTTTGCTAGAGCGTGCTGGCACTTTCCAGAACTTAGGTCACTTCTGTATGCTTGTGACAAGCTTAGCCACTGCAGTGATCCCTGGGCTACGTTTTCCGTTTCACATCCACTCATCACGGTTTCTATTGAAGAGTGTGAGTGAGGGTTTATGCTTGAGGTATATTTAAAACCTGTTCCAAAGCAAGCAAAGTCTGGCAAAGATGACTAATCATTATAGATGTGCAACAACCTCTTTGGATCTGCATGCAAACCCTTTATTGCTTATGTGCTCCACAGAGGGATTTCCAAAACCCTTTGGTAATGTGATTATCAAAGGAGAGATGACTTAACACATGGCTCTATGTATACATTAGTACCTGTTCCAAATTTTGGGGGCTACTACCTATGTGGTACTCTGGGGATACTTTGTTTTCTAAAAGTGGATAACTATGCTTCCTTTGGCTTATAGCTTTACAGCATGAACCTAAGTATATGAGTTTGACACAAGGTATCTGTCTGTATGATACCCTTTTGGAGGATGTGTGTGTCATCTGGAGAATAAAGTATAGCCCACAGTATGCATTGTCATCAGATATGGGCAGACATATCCCTAGTGTGTTTGCTTGTACCTAAGAAAGCTATATGCCAAACAGGAGTGGTCCCAGGACTGAGTGCAGGTGAATACCACTTGTTACTGTCATAGAATAGTACATGGAGGCTGCAAATGTTACTGTGTGTCCTACATCTGTGCGTCAGTTGTCAAGCCATCATCTAACAATCGTTTATGGTCAGTCTGTTGAGGTTATGTATAATACCAGTATGTGGGATGGGTATGAATTGCTGGTGAGCTATAGTTTGGCTATGGTGACCTCCCCTCCCTCACCTATAGCCTTGTTGACTGGCTTGAAGTCTACTAGGTGTAGGAGCCATGATCTGGCCTTTAGAGAACCTAAGTGGGTATGGTGCAGTGTTTGCAGGTTCATAATGTCTCTGTTAATGAGTTCCATAATGCTGTGCTCCATAGCCTTCCAGATAACATTGGTCTGGCTTATAGGGTGAGAGTTTCCAGGACCTGTTGTAGTTCTACCCTTAATCAATTTATGTTAACATTTGCACTGGGTGTGACGAGGGTGGACAGGTTTAAGAATAAGTATATTAGAGGGTCAGGCCAGGTTTGAAAGTTAGTAGACCATGCCAGATAGGCAGGATTAAGTTGGTTTGTACATGTGCTGAGGAGGGATGCAGAGTATATTGTGAAATAGATGCTAAGGATGAAGCTGCCAGGTAATAGGAAAAGAGGAATGCCTAAGATGAGGTTTATGGTTGTGGTGAGAGAGGACATGCAGGTGGATGGTGTGATAGTGCAAGATGCAGAGGCAAGGAAGAAATGATGTACTGTGGCGACCCCTAATGGGAGCATCTGAAAGGAGAAGAAGAAGAAGATGTAGCTCAACCCTTGTGGAATGTGAACACCATTACCATGTGTCATTCCACAAGTATGTAACCTGTATAGCGGCTGCATCTGGACAGAGCATTTAGGTGAGTGGTGACTTCATATGTCAGCTTGTGTATGACACAGCCAGGGACACTGACTAGTACCCTTGCCACTGTGGTGTGTACTTTGTTAAAGAGATGTTTTAACTAGAGTGCCTGTGAATCATCAGGTTTTACATTCTTCAGGTCTGGAAATGTGGCCCTTGTATAATGACAGGGTGGTGAAATCCGTATTCAAACTGTTTGACAAGGAATTGGTAATGTCAGTCAGATAAGTGTACTTTGTGACCATTTACATTAACTGTGACCCGATCTGAGATTTCCCCTGTAGGTTATGAACAGCACTGAAGAAAGCTTTAGTGTTGTCTTTGGAATCCTTGCCATTTTGTATTTTGAAGCTTGCCTTGTATGTTTATTGAGGGATTGTATTTCCCAATGATACTGACCAGAGAGGTTATCCCTTCTTGGTATGTAACTCTTTTGGTACAACTTCACACCTTCTATTATATATTTAGTTTATGGCAGGGGTCCATGAGACTAATGCACTTTTACTGTATAAGTGAGAATTTCTTGTGTTTGTGATAGCACAGTCCATGCAACCTTGTAGGTGAACAGTGTGCATTAATAAAGGATTATGCAGCTGGGACAGTGTTAACCTTAGTAATGCAAACCAATGCCATATAGCAACAACAGCATCACCCACAGTACAGTGTCAACCCATGTCATACACACACGTGTACTCAAGTTCCAAAATGTGTGTAGTACAATGCATACTGGCCACCAATAGAAAGTATGGAGTGTTAACAATGGCCAATACAGGGCATGTCACCTTTCCCATGTGTCCAATATGCATGTACATGCAGACAGTGCACCTCCGCCATGTTCACAAATGTACACCTGCAGACCTGTGCTGCACACACCCCACACTTACTGTCCACTGTATAACACATAGGTTAATAGGTTCATAGGTTCATACTAGGCTATCTGCCCTGGGGCAATTATAAGCCTAGCCGATTCTGTATGGCTTACGCCACCCCTTGATTTGAGTATACTGTGCCCTTTTTAAGGTTTAGTTTACTGTGCCTCTGTCTAATAGTGACACGGGAGTAATCCCTGGTACAAACCTACGATCCCCCATCCACCTATCGAGATTCTTCTTGAAGAGATTCAGTGAGGTGCTCTGCCTCACATGAACTGGAATTCTATTCCAGAGCGAAGGGAGCCTCTAGGTTATGAACCTGTCCCTCCAGCAAGTTCTATTTATTTCTGTGCTGAGGTTCAAGTCCCTCGAGCATGTGGCTCTAAGGGATTTAGATTTACTGAGGTGGAGCATGTCCATTAATTCTGGATTTGACATAGCTTTCTATGTCAGGCATAGATCGCCTCGAAGTAGGCGGTATGCAACTGAATAGAGCTGGAGTTTTTTTAACCGAGCAGCATATGGCATCTGTTTGAGACCCTTGATCCTCTTGGTGAGATACTTTTGAGGTCTTTCTAATTGCTGCAGGTGTCGGGTAAGGTACATCCCAAAAGGGGCATTGTATTCTATGATGGGCCTGATGAGGGATGAATAAAGGGGCACGATTACCTCTCTTGATCTAGATGTGAAACCCTTCGTGATGAGGTGGGCTATGTAGAAGGTCTTTCTAACCACTTTGGCAATGTGGTTTTCAAAGGAGAGATTGCTATCAACTTGGGTCCCCAGGTCCCTAATAACTTTCTCTGTACTTAATGGGTTTCCGCCTATGTGGTAATTTGTGGGCACATTGTTTTTGCCAAAGGGTATGACTATACATTTTTTGGCATTTAGCTTTAAACCATGGCGCTGGCACCAGTTGTCTGTCTCTGTGAGACCTTTTGAAGGATGTTTGTGTCAGCTGGAGAGTCAATTATGGCGCCCAGTTTGCAGTCGTCTGCGAACATGGTGAGCCATAGTCCTCCCACATTTGCCTGTACCTCGGGAAAGTATATACCGAACAAGAGTGGTCCCAGGACAGAACCCTGTGGGACGCCACTTGTGACCGGTTTCGAGTCAGACATGGCTCCAGCAACTCTCACTCTGTGGGTTCTGTCTTTGAGCCAGTTTGCGACCCATCTTGTGACGTAGGAGTTTATATTTAAGCTGGATAGCTTTATCTATGATGCCCGAGTGGGGTATTGTGTCAAATGCCTTTGCAAGGTCCAGATAGGCTGTGTGGACTACCTTCCCTTCATCTATGGCTTTGGTGACTGTTTCGAAGAAGTCAACCAGGTTCAAAAGGCAGGATCTGCCCTTGACAAAGCTGAACTGGGTAGGATCTAGTGTCTGTAGGTCCCCAATGTCTTTGTTTATGAGCTCTATGATGATCCTCTCCATAGCCTTGCAGACTAAGCTAGTCAGGCTTATGGGCCGATAGTTTCCAGGGTCCATAGAGGCTCCACCTTTGTGGAGTGGGACTACTGTTGCTGTACGCCATTCTGTGGGCACATATCCTGTAGTGAGGCTGAGATTGTATAGCTGTTTTATTTGAGGGATTAGTTCCTCTTGGAGTTCATGTAGGACGCAACCTGGGACGCCATCTGGTCCCATGGAAGCAGTGTTTTTTGCTTTGGAGAGGGCAGCCTTCACCTGAGCATCAGAGATGTTTGGGAGGCAGCCCTCTGCCGGGATAGATACTTGCTCTTTTGGGAGGGAGGGGGTGGAGAAGTTTGCACTGAACCTGTCTGCCAGGATATTGGCGATGTCTGTGGGTTCAGTGTATTTTTTGTCATTTAGAATCAACTCAGAACAAGTCTGGGAGTTGCATCCCAGGTTCCTAACATAACTGAAAAAAGCCTTATGATTGTCTTTGGTGTCCTGTGCAATTTTTCTCTCGAAGCTGGCCTTGGAGGATTTTATGAGGGATCGTAATTTTTGCTAGTACTGATCAGAGATGCCTTCCCTATTAGGGATTTTGCTCTATCATGTAGTAGCTTCCTCCTTCTGTTGTACAGTTTATTTATGGCATGGGTCCACCAGACTGGATGCCTGCCTTTGGATGATTGGGTCTTGGTTTTGTTTGGGATAGCATGATCCATGCATTCCTGGAGATGTCCGTAGAATGCTTTATATAGGATTCTGCAGTTTGGGCGTAGTTTCCACTGGCCCTGGGGCCTTGAAGAATTCCACTCGGTTTTGAGAAGTGAGAAGTTCACTTTGAGAAGTTTTTCACTGTGGTTTTCTGGGCTGGGGGGGTCGGGATGTGGACATCCAGTGAAATTAATTTATGGTCTGATCTTACCAATGAGGGATATACTTCTGGTGTGGAGCATAGAGTCCCCATGTTGGTAATGATCAGGTCTAGTATGTTGTCCCCTCTTATGGGAGTGGTGACTAGTTGTTCCATAGCATTTGCGTTTATAATTTCCAGGAACCTTTGGGCTAAGGTGCTGGGGCTTGAGTAGTGCTCCCAGTCAATGTTTGAGTAGTTGAAGTCACCCAATATAATGGTGTTTGGAGAGATCTTCATGTTCTCCAATGTTTTCAGGAAAGCCGAGTGGGATTCCTGACTTTGAGAGGGTGGTCTGTAGGATGCTATAAACTGAAAAGCAGTCTTGCCCACTGTAAGTTGCACATGGATTGTCTCCGATACTTCGTGCAATGCCACTAACCTGGAGGTGTGGATATCCTTGATAAATATGGAAACTCCCCCTCCTTTTGTGGTTCAGTCCGGGTTTTGGGGCTGAAAAGCATGATATGAAGTATAGCCTGGTAGTGCTGGGGTGCTCTCTGGAGCCTTGAACCAGGTTTCTGTCACTGCACAGATATCGATGTTCTCCATACTGAGGAGAGCTTCGAGTGCGTGCATCTTGAGGTTAAGACTTCTGGTGTTAATCAGCATTACCCTTAGTTTCTTGTTCCTTGTGCTGTCTATGGGGGTGGGTTTGACTTTTGAGCCTTGCCTAAAAAGGCACTATGGGGGTGGCAAGAGCCTTTGCCAATATCCAAAAGCCCAGTGGTGACAGGTGCAAGCCGTCCCTAGTGAAGCAACGTTGCTTGTCGAGTATGTCATCCCAGGCTGACAGACACTGGATCCCCTTTGAATGACACCAAAATTTTAGCCAATTGTTAAAATCGATCATTTTGTCTTTGTACTGTGGCATCATTCTAGGTGAGGGTAAGATGCTGCTCAAGGTCAGGGTCATACCAGCCTGGGCTACATGATCAGAGAGCTCCTCTATGTCTCTTTTCATGTAGTCCAGGGAGGTACGTCTCAGGTCATTCACACCAGCATGTACAATGACTGAGTCATATTTGTATTTGCTTTGGAGTGACCTGAGTGCTTGCGTTATGTGGCGGATCCTAGCACCCGACAGGCAGCTCACCGTGACCTTCTCTTTATTCAGCCTGGTGAGCGGGACGCCAGTGTGCCTGACAATAGAGTCACCTATTACAAGAGTATCAGGTGTGTTATTCAGCCTTAAGGGCTGTGGCTGCTTGGCACACTGACTTTGTGGGCTGTGTGTTGTGCGTGTTTTGTTTTGAGGTAGCGTTTGCTTGGATGTCTGCTTTGGAGGTCTCTGTTGCTTAGGTAGATTTTTATTTAGAGCCTCCGAGTATGTTTTTGTGTATTTATGTGTTTGGTTTGCTGATGTGGTGGGGCTATGTGATACTGGAATTGTGTTGTGTGAGGTTACCTTCTCCTCCTGACTGGTTACACCAGTTTTGAGATGAGAGAGCTCAGCCTCCAGTTTGACTAAATAGTTGCATCTCTCACATATATTTGAACCTGTTTGGAGGAGGAGAGGGTTGTCTGTGTACATGAGTCAGTTGTAACATTGCCTCAAAATTCCCAGATTCACCAGCTGGACTGGAGAGGAAACCATTGACTGACCTTTGGACATGCTAGAGTAATATAGGGAAACTGAATTTAAGATGGACCAATAGAGGACAGGGTAATCGTAGAGAGTATAAGAGTAAGTAGTGCTTATGGTTTAATAGTGCTAACTTGTAGGATTACTTAATTGGACCAGTGAAGGGCCTTAGAATGAGAATATGGTGTTTAAATTGAGAGATAGAGCAGTTCTAAGGGAAAAGTGAAGAGCAGACTTTGTGGAGCCAGGAATAGTTTAAACCCAATTAGGCGGCGCTGCCCGCTGTTGCGCTATGCACAAAAACCCGCAAAACCGTGCAAAAGAGGGTTTTAAGAGAGGAAGATGAAGGAGTTTGGAATTGACCCAAAATGGCCAATAAAACTACAGTTTCAAGTCAGTAACCACTCCCACAGGGGCAGGCAGGCTGCTCAATGTTTTTCACTGCCACTGATCAACAGAGAGACTTCCCTTTAGCCCAAGCAAAAAATGGCCTCCAAGAAACTTACAAACAGTTCAAGAACAGCAAGCCTGTAACCAAACTTTTTTAAATCTCAGAAAAGTGGGAAAAAAGCAAGATTTTTTTTGTTTTTTTGTTTTTTTCAGAGATAGCAGAGGTTCACAAGTATCAACAAGTTATAACAGTGCTGACACAACTACATGCATCAGCCAAGTTGCACATGGGCAAACAAAATACAATTGGAATAAACACTGGTGGAAACAATACAACATTGCTAATTACAGCTTTAATGCATCATGCCTGCTCAGCTACACCTTCAAGGATATCATTAAACGTTACTGCTGACAACATGCTACACATTCAACCATTGCTATACTTTATTAAAGTCACTCTGTGCATCAGCACCATGTTAGCCTGTTCCTGCATCAATGTTACAGAGGACAGGAGGTTGCACAGGTTTCATCATATGCACAGGGTGTGTTGTTGGTTTGCCAGAGGCCTACACTGAGCCATACAATCGACATGTGTGTGTGAGTATGTGTATGAGGGCCATAAGTACTGTTATGGGCCAATGTTGATGTAATGTGTGCGGGTATGTGTTTGCCCTAGGTTTCTGGTTTATATGTGCGTGTCTGCATGCACACAGTCCCACCATGTGGCTGCCATATACGGGGATTTGTGAGACAGCTACAGACTGTACCTGGCAGGCTTTACAGATCACCGTCTCTGGCCATGGATATGGAACCTGTGCCTGGCAGGGGTGCTACAGACAGTATCAGGTACTAATCCAGACTGGGTACTATCCGAAGATGTTGACATATGTCCACTGGATCCAGGTCCCTGCTGGGACTGGCCAGAGCCACATGCACGTGGTCTTCTAGGGCGGTCTATGGACAGCCCCCCCAACATTGTTGGGGCTGGTACTGGCACTACGGAAGTGGCTGTGACTTGCTGGACGTCCACGGTGACCTCCAGCTGCTGATGTTGCTGGCATATGTCCACGTCGACATCTCAACCATCCCACACTGTCCTGACACATGGACATGACATTGTGGAGGACATCCAATGTCTCACCCCAACATCTATCAATGACCTCAGTGTAATTACATATGGCACCTGCTAGGTCATGGATGCTGTCATTTACAGAGGTGTTATGAGCCCTCTGTGCCCTTAGTCCCTGTCTGGTGTACCGCTCCATTCATGTCTGTGCCTCCATGACAGCCTGAAAAATGCATGTGATAGAAAGAGGTGTGGCACATCTGCCAGGGGCATGATGACTAGCAGTGCTCTGACGAGAACCCCTGGGCATCTGCCTATGTGGTACCATTCCAGACAACTGGCTATGGCTGCTGTGTCCTGCTACATGTGCCATAGATACCACACTGTCCTGGCCAGTGCTAGCTGTACACTGTCCCTCAGCTAAGGGCAATGGTGATGATGGATGTACAGGCAGTATGACTGTGTGCATGGATGGGGTGGAGACTTGTGTACTATCAACTGGTGGCCCAACAACAGACCCTGACAAACCTGCCTGTGCCTCAGCACACCTATCCTCATGATCACTATCTGTCTCAGTGACATCAGGTTTCCTGCTGTACTGAACCAGCCCCACCTCGGCACCTGTGAGAGGAAAACAGGAATCATACTTTTAAGACCTGAACATGATGTCAGACAACATGCACACATGCACACATGCACACATGCGCACATGCGCACATGCACATGCGCACACACAAAAATACACTCCTCCCTAAAACAGACACACACACCAGCAATCTCAGAACATACACAATAGCAGGTGATGGTGGGGTACAGTATCACAAGCAAAACAGTTATATCACACATGTCAGCATGCAGGACATGTGTTGCTCAACAGCATGCAGTGTAAGTGTAGACAGTCCTTGTTACTAGCAGTATACATTGCTTTGATGCATGTGTTTTGTTATTAGGTGATGGGCCTCCCCCTGGAACACAATGCATACATGGACACAACATTGTTGTGCAGGTATTCAAAACTCTGTAATGTACTGTGCACCATAACAAACAGGTGTACATACCATGGCTGGATGTGTATCTGTGTGTCAGATAGGTATCCATTGCTGATTACAGCTTCTGTGTCTTTAGCAAATAATTGTAGATACATTTTTAGCACATGCATGATGAGTATTCACACAACATCATCAGTGGTGCATGGATAATTGATGGAATACCATTCGGCCACATTCCCAGTGTACGGTACTTACAGTGAGTGTAGATCATATTGTGGACATGCCAGTGTCATCCATGACATGGCATGCTAAAACACAACTGCATATTTAAACACTACACATACCCAATGTGTGTCATATGACCTAGCCACTCAATAGCATCACAAGCATATATGTGTCAGTTGTGCAAATGGTGATTGGTATGCATATTGTTTAAAGGTGCATATGTGTGCACACATGCAACATTAAGGTGTATAGCAAGGTGTATAGCAATGAAAGTTATGTGTAGTACTGTGGTTACAATAACTGGATGGGGTATAGTACCATAGGCCATCATCATGAAGCATCATGTGGTCACTCAAGGCTACAAATGTTTCCCAAACCAGCACTACTCATGCTGTACCAGAACTGTACTACCTTTGCTACATTCACCATTCCACAACCAGTTGTTACATGAGTTTGTAAGGAGGCTAATAAGGAGCATTCCCTGACATGAATGTGTAGTGTGTTGCAGAGTGTTTAAATGCCCCATGATAGGCCTCTACCCCTCAGGTATATTATGTGTAATGTGTGGATGAGATTTTGGATACTGGTGTGTGTCTTTACAGAGGGTTTGGGAATCCTTTATGTGTAGCATGTTAAAATGCTCTGTGTATGACATAGATGTGCATGTTATGCGCATGTTGAGTATCAGCTGTGCCTATCCAATGGTCACTACAGTCTAGCCACATTTGTTTGATATGGTCTGGGTACTGCATGTGTTTGAGGCAGCTAATCACATTAGTGAGATGTGCGTGGTCTTACACCAAACATGCACAGCATGCATTATGGGTAGGTGTGTTACATGTGTACATGGCCTACACCTTAACTATGACATGCACTTTTTATTTACAATAATAAATGTAGAAAACACTCACCAGCATCTGTCCGCTGCCTTGATGTCACCCCAGAGGGACCTACATAGAGATGAGACAGTTTGTCAGTGGCCACAACTGTGGCATTGCTACTGTGTGTTTGCAATCTTACAGTACAACAACAGTTTACATTCACAGGGCTACAGATTATGTTCCAAATGATCAGTATTGCACAACAACAGGCTCCACATCTTTTAACGACACACTCCACATCTCACATATGCATGATCTACCAATACAGATAACAGTAGTCTACAGATATGCCATGTTACCTGCATGCTCCATGTTTGCTTGCTGGGTAGCTCCAACCTCCATCATGGTGTATGTCTGCTGCTGTTGTTGTTGGGCAGGTGCTACCAGGCTCAAGAGCAGCTCCTCCACTCTGGTGAGGGGGGGTGGATATTAACACCACCTCCTGTTGCAAGCTGTTGTCTCCGCACATCAGCAGCATGCTGACGGACATGTCTGAGAAGATCACTGCAGTGGTGTATGTCCGGTTATGCAGGCCTACTTCATTTACCCTGCAGACAACATCTTGCCACATTGCAGTACACTCCTGCTGATCCTGGCTGGTTTGTGAGTCTGAATCATACTGGTAGTAATTATGTCATCTTCAGCACTACTGTAAGTGGGGTTCCTGCGATGTGCCATAATCCCTGGAAGACATAAATACGAAAATATGTCTGAGCAAGTCATATGGCACATTTAACATTATATAGTACAGATATCACTGAACTGCCATATACAGCAACCTATTGGCTAATTGAGAGTGAAACACTTTAACTGCCACTTATCACTGTTCACCCCACAACTGCTTGGAAGTGCCTGTCTGACTATCAATCTAATGAACCATGTTCTGCACAGCAACAAAATAAAATCACTATATAGGACTTTACAAGAGTACCTGGCACACTGTATGCAACACGATGCACCACCTAGCCACAGCAGATATAAGTCAAGCTGATGTGTAAAGAAATATATCATCCATCACAATCAGTGTAAGGTCCAGTAAATGTATTACTATTATACCACACAACTTGTTAATGGCAAACGATTGGCCAAAATATGTGCACAATTGGGAATATAGGTTGCATACTGCTGTAGTACACTATGAATGTTGCTAGATAGGCAGTTATATGTTTTACCACACATATGTCAAAGGACGTGTTACAGACATACCCACACACACATCAGACATAATTACAGGACACAAAGGTATGACAACCCAGATAAGCTTTCAGTGTGTACTATACAGTACTGTGTGTCAGTACTTACACAACCTTAATCTTGAGAAATGTAATCTGTGATGAATACAGGGACCACACAAAACAGTGGATGCAAGCAATGTGGACATACACCATACTTTGCTGTACAGGCCCAGAGCTTCAAGTAGTACTACAGTACACACAGGATTTGGATTCAACATCAGTACCAATCAATAATCATAGATGTAGTGCTTTAGCCTCCAATGACACACCCTAGTTAAAACCAAGAGACTTAATTACACTGTATGCAATAGCACTTTTTCTGCCTAGCAACAGAATACACAGGTTTTGCTAGGATCAAAGCAAGGACCCATAATACCATGACTTAAACATTTTCCCACTAAGCTATCCCACAGATACATATCTTTGACGTATTCACAAACACATTGACCATCACAGTCAATTAACAGAAAATATATTGCAACAAGTAGATGTAGGTGTGTATGCGTATATATAACTATATATAACTATATATATATATATATATATATATATATATATATATATATATATATATCCATATACACATCCATTGGTGTACATATACATATATATTTCATATACATATACA
Source organism: Protopterus annectens (assembly GCF_019279795.1). Taxonomy (NCBI): domain Eukaryota; kingdom Metazoa; phylum Chordata; order Ceratodontiformes; family Protopteridae; genus Protopterus; species Protopterus annectens. Next base: position 1,238,412,008 of record NC_056739.1, read on the forward strand.
TTTCACCTTTCATAGTGAGAATATCAGTTATACAAAGGATGTGAGGAGAACAGTAATGTAATAAAATCGGACAGTCTTGGGATAAATGCATTGAAGGTGTTCACAGCCCAGGTAGCTTTAGCAGGCCTCACTGGCTTCAGCATTGCAAACTGAACAAACCACCCATAGTGTTTAACCACCACATGTCATATACCAGCACTGTATGCTGTCTTTTTGTCACACACTAAAACCTTCACCAACATATACATCTCCACCCTTTACAAACAGTTGCAATATATGACACATATATATTTCTCCGTATGTGTGTGGCATACACACACAAGGTCCACACTGTTGTAAGTCCCTGGACCTCAAAGCTGAACTGTTGGGCCTTGCTGCAACACAAACAGGTGTCACATATGAACACACACTAACATTGGGGTGTATATATGGCTACAAATGCTAGATAAGCATACTAGACTGATACAGCAGTTGCCAATGCTAAGCTACACTTTAATATGACTATCATGCATGTGTTGTTCTGTCACACCCATGTTTATATAATGTCACCGCTAAACTCCCCAACAACCATTGGCAACACTACTGTAAAGAACACAGATAACATGGATCAGATCTTTGACATTTAATGCTGAGCTACACATTTCACAGGTATGTCCCACTGCCCACAGGTACACACTGTATTGACCATAGCAGTAGTTAAGCAGAACATCTATGCATAAATAAGTACTGCTGCCACATATGAATGGTTCACATTATGTAGACTATTCTTCAATAGCATGTACTACATGCCAGTAAATACATATGTGTCACATACATTTCCTTTGTATGATTTGGGAATATTTCTTTTTGTTTTTCCTTTTCTCTGTCTCTCTCTCTCCCTCTCTCTCTCCCTCTCTCTCTCTCTCTCTCTGCATCTCTCTCTGTCAGTCTCTGCAATAGAGTGATTTAGTTTGTTGGCATATATTGCAGCCTGCTTTTGTAGATATTTGCACATGAGCATGTGACGGCCTCTGCACCAATTAGTGGCCACCACTTGCTAATTGCATGCAGCCTACTGTGTAGCAATTGCAGTAATCACTGTCATAGCAACCCAGTACTATAAATTGCTATCTCAGGTAGGCGTGGCCCTTTCAGCTTTACAAAATGGAGATCATCCTTGTTTGCTGTGGACATCATTGTTTAAGACAGAAGGTTGGTATAGTTTTTATATCAGAAGCCAGGGGTGTAGCCAGAGATTTACATTTTGTACTCAGACCTAATGTTGCTGCTTCCAGTACCCACTTGTCAGTGTAGAAATGTACTCACCTCTCAAAATGCTACCCCAAGATACATGGAAAGATGTACTTTCTTTTCAACTTTTACAATTAACTGCCATACAAAGCTAGTTATTGATATGTATTCCTTTGGCACAAGAATTGTTTGTGAACTGCTATACGGTGAATATTCATTTACTCAGTTCTAAACAGTTTGTGCTTTTTTAGTGTTGACATTAGCACAAGCTGCTCAGAAAAACTGGACACATTTCAGTACTGTGAGTATGCTTACCTACATCCTTGGTAGACCCTGCACACACAGGTATAGTCTACATTTGGGTAGGGTTGCAGAAGTACAGAGAGTGTAAGTAGTATTGTGTGGATTTTATCTTGCTAGACTTACAGGGTTGCTGTGTACATGTTAGTTATCAAGGCAAGTAGTCTATCTGCATAACTCCCAACTGTGGACATATCCACATGGTAGCCAGAGAATACCCTGTTATTTTTTGTCTGTGCACCACACAGGTCTTTTCAGCAATAGAACAATTGCATTGTTACAGTTGGTTGCTACCAGTACATGGCTACATCCATTTGTATTTCAGTGTTGTATTCCTACATAAGGTTATGCTTCAGAAACTCCTTCCAAAGCTATTTGCACAGTGTGTAACAGCAGAAAGGCTGCTATGCCTCTGTGTTTCTGCCTCTGCCAGACCTCTCAAACACTCAGGTACATATTTGAACAGACTCAGGGAAAAGTAAGGAAAAGGTCAGGGACACCTTTACAATGTTAGTGCCATTAAGTTGAAACATCGAGAGAATCAGAGCATATAAATTAATACACCTTTTCTGAAGTAAAAGAAGTGTCTAACTCTTAATTATTGTCATTATTCATTAAGTGTAATTCACCACCTTTCTGGCCAAAGTCAGTAGTTTTAGGAGGGATTCAGAGGGACAGAGCTAAAGTTTGTGTCGAAATCAGGGATATCCCTGAAAATTAGGGACAGTTGGGAGGTATGGCCTCTGCCCTAAACAGATATGCCAGTGTTTGTCCTGCTGTGATACTGTGTGGGGTTGTAAAGTGATGGTGTAACATTATTTCCTGCTAGAATGGCTGCTTCTCTTATCACAGTCATGTAATGTAATCCCACAACAACTGTTGGTAAAGATCCACAGAACAAGTTATGTGGTATGGCATTCCTATTTTTCCTTTACATTCACTCATTCTGATGCATGATATATTTATTTCAGCACCAGCATGTTGTATATCTACCGTGGCTTAGTGGTACTTCATATTGTGTAGTGTGTGCAAGGTCCGGGGTTTGAGACTGACAGAGGTGTTTTATTTTGCTCCTGAGCAGAACAAGGGCTCTCACATACCGAGTGACTAAGGCACTTTTAAGCAGTTGTAAGTGGGTTTGCGCAGGTTTGTGCGATGCTTAGCTAAGCTTAAACATGGGCACCACTGCACCTTCACAGCCCAGAGGGTGGCTGTGCTGGGAGCTGTGTAGGAGGGGCAGGCTGACCCGGTAGTTGTGCCACTCGTGCCTCAAGCTGGCGTAGAGGTTCTGCAACAGAACGTTCAATCTCTCTATGCACCACAGCCCGGACCATTCAAAGGGTGATAGGTGGCCCTCCTCCGCCCACGCTTGCATGGGGGGGGGCTGAGCCCCATCCCCTGCAGTGCTTCCACCCGAAGGTGGCACAGGGCCAATGGAGGAGGAGGTCCCAGGCTGGGCACCGGACCTGCTGGTGCCAGGTGCCATGGCCAGCTGAGGTGGGACAGGTGGGTCCGCTGGGACTGGCCTTCCCATACAAACTATATTTTGGAGGGTTTAATAAAGATATGGGTTAGTAACAGTCAATAGCATTCCCAATTAGTTATAACAGCATGCAGAAGTATTCCCATTAACCCAACACACCAGATTTTCAACAGTTGAAAAGCAAGCATAACACATGCATATATAGAACAATAGTGGACATTACAACAGCATGCAGGTTGAGTTGATGGCAACAGGCCACCAATATTGTGTTTTTTAACAGGGCACATGCATAGAAATAAATGCAAATATTTATAAACCAATAGGACATATGTCCCAACAAATGTTTTGAGATTAGACATACCGATTGAGGTGTGGAATTGCATTTTTTATGCACATACAGTAGGGTGGAAAAGGATAGCTCAATTAACAACTTATATATCCTTCTAGTTTTCACTACATTCCTATTATCTGCAGTTATATGTCCCTTACATGTATTATTACACTACCCAATGTCCTTATATTGTGCAATTGGATTTTGCTAGATCATTATATACATGAACTGTATCTTACATACAAACTGTCCAAGATGCAGATGTTACTGCTACATATTTTGAGAGTTGCTCACACACACTACTGCTAAGATGGTACACTGACAGCTCTACTTTAATATAATTATCTAGATATGTTCAGATGAAAGTATCAGTTATATGTTAACAGCTCCCTACATTTCTGGCAGCACACTGACATTTCTGGGGAACAAAATACCAAGCTACTCATGTGCCAGATTAACTTGTACATGCTGGGCATGAACCAACAGTTGAGGGCTGTAAATATGCATAAAAGCTACTGGCAGTCCCTTCATCCATGTTATATGGGCCTACCCAAGTGTGGGTTAACACTGCTTAATACAACAGTACTATTTGTAAAATGCAACAGTACAACAACATATCAAAAAAATGACACAGACGCACTCCAGGAATTATACCTTTATTAAAGGATTATTACACTTTTATTTATTGGGTTAAAACACTTTTTGAAGGCACTCTCATTTATTTTATATAACAGTACATGCAGAATAATTACTAACCTGCCTGATGATGCAGCCTTTGCAACCTATCTTCATGGGCTTGCTGATTCATAGCCCGGACACCTGCAGCTGTGAAGTAAATGCTATATTGAGACATACCTATCCATAGTATAGACAAGCATAGCAATTCTTAATTACTTAATACAATGGCTACTTACTCAGTACTGGGGCATTAGGCATCGCACGGGACTCCTGGATCCACTGGTCCAGTTGATCCTCCTTACGTCGCTTCAGGTCAGAATAATGGTGCCTGACCTACTCACCAGTCCGAGGAATGCCAGTGGCACTGGTGAGATCATGAGCTAGACTGTTCCAGGCCTCCGTTTTATATTGGGTGCCCTGGTACTGGCCCCACAGGAGTCTTTCCTCATGACTGTGGACAAGGAGCCAAACCATTACTTTGGTCTCCTCAATGCCCCAGCGTTGCGCTCGAAATCGAGTGCCTTCTCCAACACCAGCCATGCTGACTGCAGAAGGGAGCTACAACCAGTTATGGCAAGTATTCCCACCTGTGGAGATTAAATATGCCTCATTTCACGCACTTATTTGTGATTGGCCAGTTTTGAAAAAACTCAGCTGTAGGCACACCTGCTTAGCTGATGTTAGCATTGTTTAATATTCCTTTGATAGATATGTGTCTGTTGAAAGTGCATGGTTATGAAATGCTGCCATGGCTTAGTGGTTATGTACTGTGACTATAGTGCACAGTATTCTGAGTTCGAGCCCTCACACTGCTTTTTATTTTCCTACTGGCCAGACCTGAATGGTTAAGGTACAGTAAAGAAGGTGTGGCCGTGTTTAGCCGACTTTGCTCAACTTTGCCCGACTTTGTCCAACGTTGCTCGATGTTGCCCGACGTTGCGCTGGTTAGTGCGGTGTGCAGCTACTGGCAAATACGTTGTATTTGTGCTGGTTAGCGCAGTGTGCAACTACGTGCAAATACATTGCGCTTGCTAACGCGCTGCTCAGCTATGAGCAATTGGTTTTAAATATGCTAAATACTGCTAAAATGTGCTTAGCAGTGCTTTATATTGCTTAAAATAAGTTACTCATGCCTCAGAATGCATAACCACTTCACCTTCATATATATATAATTTGTTCACTACTACATATAACATTTGAATGCTTTTTACAAAACTTATACATGATAACTGTCAGGAAATATTTTTGTATGCAGAATTCCAACACAAAATGGAATGTGCAGTAGTGGGACTCGAACCGGGTATGCCTCCTCTTTGTGCGAAGGCTCTAACCACTACGCTATCGTTATTTTGCTTAATTTGCATATTTTTTTTTTATTATCCTCTTCGGTGTCTAAGCTGCTAACTGTAGCTAAGTAATGGACAATCCCACGTAAACACGTGCAAATACGGGCAGCTATATCGGAAATAAAACAAGAAAAATAAATACATTTCTTTTAATTTTTAAATTTGTACGAGGTTTAACATATGGGGGAGTGTAGTGTTACAATGTACACATGTGAGCGGACTCGCTCATGTAACTCGACATTTCTTGGGTTTTGTCAGTGCAGGGGCGTGGAATTTTGGACTGCTCGGCAGTCCGACACGCCCCCTACACTCATCCATGCTCCATGTAAGCTTTAGAGTTGAGGCAGCGCACCCTCATTAATATGCATGGCGCACTGCCGTCATACTCTTAGACTGGCGTTTCCGTGTAAGACTAATCTAGTCTTACACGGAAGATTAGTAAACCCTGGGGGCTGTCTTAGGCTTTTCAACTGTTTAGAAGTGGCTTTACAGTGCAAACTACTAGTGACTATGTAACACAACTCACATGAAAAGGATTTAAGATATGCATGAAACAAGACAGTATTAAGTATTTTATCTTGGCCTAGTCACCTTGAAATGGTGTGGCAGAAAGATTTGTACAAATGTTCAAGAAAGCATTTATGAGCCTTGAAAAAAGTCCATTATAGAATAAAACAGGTGTGTGTGTGTACACACATACACATATACATATTTCATACAAGCACTAATGGAATATTTTCAGTTTTATATTAGCTTTATATTAGGAAATACGGGATGTGCTGTGGTACTGCAACCTGATGTAAGGAAAAATCCATACTAAGGAGTTTCCAAGTACAAATAACATTTATTACTGGGCAGCTTGTATCAGAATATGATTACAGGATTAATACCAAACTGCTTCACAAACACATTGTTGACATATATAGTTAAGGAAGCATGTAAATACAACATGCAAACCAAATCATAAATGCACTACAACCAGCAAATATAGGGACTGTTGCTATTTGTGCATGAACAGGCCTATTTTGCACTTGCATGCAATTTAAAATAGCCATTCCATTGAGAGAGAAGTTAAGTAAATGAAATGGTGTGTGTGTGTGTGTGTGTGTGTGTGTGTGTGTGTGTGTGTGTGTGTATGTGTGTGTGTGTGTGTGTGTGTGTGTGTGTGTGTGTGTGTGTGTGTGTGTTGCTATGTGAGAGAGTAAATGTCTGTATGGAATGTAAACTAGCCATTTGTTGTATGAAAGAGAGAGTGACTGTATTGGTGTGTGTGTGTGTGTGTGTGTGTGTGTGTGTGTGTGTGTGTGTGTGTGTTGCTATGTGAGAGAGTAAATGTCTGTATGGAATGTAAACTAGCCATTTGTTGTATGAAAGAGAGAGTGACTGTATTGGTGTGTGTGTGTGTGTGTGTGTGTGTGTGTGTGTGTGTGTGTGTGTGTGTGCGTGTGTGTGTGCGTGTGTGTGTGTGTTTAACATACCTCTCAACTGTCCAGATTTAGCCTCATAGTTTTGGTCTGTTTCTCATAAAATTTGTGGTTTTCCGGCAAATCCCGGAGGACTGAAGTCAGTAAATAATGATCTATATATTCATATCCTTCAGAAAATACATTCTAGCTCAAATCATGTTATTCTAGCAACTTTCTTAGTTAAAAAGAGCAATATTTAAAATCTATCCGTAATTCATACCTCTCGACTGTCCAGATTTTCGCAGAATGTCCAGATTTTTGCCTCATATTTTTGTTCCATTTATCTTAAAACTGGTGGTTTTCTTGCAAATTACTGGCTAACCATTGAGGACTGAAGTGAAAAAATAATGGCAGACATTTGAGTTTCAAACTCTATATGCTTCAGAAAATTAATGCTAATGCAAACCCTGCAATTATATCACATTTCTAAGTATGTAAGAGCAATATTTAAAAAGTTTCCCTATTTTTGGCCATTTGTCCCCCATTACTACTGGCTTTGTCCAGATTTTTTGCTTGAAGAGGTTGAGAGGCATGATCCATATTTTGGGTCATTGAACTATTATTTCAGGCTTTGTCCAGATTTCTTGCACTAAGAGATTAAGAGATATGCTTACCTCTCAGGTGTCCAGATTTTTGCAGAATGCCCTGATTTTTGCTTCATATTTTTGCCCTATTCTTCAATATTTGTGGTTTTCTGGCAAGTCACTGAGGATTGAAATAAATAAATGTCATTTATTTATTTCACATTTGTTAACCAAGTTAGTCCAACTGAGTTTGCAAACAAACCAATTTTCAGTGGAGATCCGAGGGGAAAAGCTCCAGCAAATATAAGTAAAGATAAAGTGAAAATATACAAATATTAAATAACAATCACAATACAAATTAATTGTAAAAAAGAAAAGGTTATTAACTATTTGCACTGCACTGATAGTAAGCAATCCATTTTCAGTGGAGAACCAAGGGAAAGAGCCCCAGCAAACATGAGCAAAGATAAACATACAGGACAAAAACTATTAAAAATAACAATGCAAATACAAAATTAATTATAAAGAGAAAAACAAAAGAAAAAATTATGAACATTAAAGATTGCACTGATAGCAGTGGTCTAAATTTACTACACATAAGAGTAAAAACAAAAGGATAATCATTGTTCAAAAGAAGGAAAATGTACAGACCTTGATAGGAAGTGGGGGAAAAAGATAAATAGTGTGGAGAATGGGAGGGGGGAGAGAAAGGAGGGGCCTGTATTCAGACTATAGTAGTAGAGCTGAGGGTTTAGGAGGTTAGTTTAAGCAGAAGCTACTAACAGAGAAAGAAAGTTAGGAGATGCAACAGGTTATACAGTAGGACAGACTAAGACTACGTGTGGTCAAGGCAGCGGCATAATTTTAAGTTAAGTAGGTGGGATTTAAGCTCCTTCTTAAAACAGGGAAAGGAAAGGTTGGATCTAATATGGAGAGGGAGTTTGTTCCAATTTAGAGAGACAGAGTGTTTGTAAAGTAGTTTGCCAATATTCCTTTTGGGTTTATAAACTGAGAGAAGATGCTGATCAGCACTCCGGAGATGCCAGGGGGGAGAGTAGAGAGTAACATGGGAGGTGGGAGCAGGGCAGGCAGAGGGGTTGTTGAGTATGGAAAAGGTAGTGTGGAGTTGTGATTGTAGAGGAAGGTGCAGAAATTCCAGCCACTGAAGTTTGTTTAGTGAGAGGCAGTGATACAACGAGAGTGGTTGGTTTAGAATAAATCTGGCAATTTTGTTGTATGTTTGTTCCAGTTTCTGCATTGAGGTAGTTTGGATATTGGTAAGGATGGGGAAAGCATAAAGAAGACTAGGTAAGAGAAATGCCTGCACAAGAGTACGTTTAGTGGCAGTAGTGAGGAATTTTTTGTTCCTATAAATTAGTCCAAGTTGTTGGTGTTTTTTTTTTTGATGGCCTGTTGTATGTGCAAGTCAAATTTTAGTCAGTCATCAATTATTACCCTAAGAAGTTTGGTGTGTGAGGCAGGGGAGATAGTGATGCTTTCTAGGGTGGAAAGCGAAAAGTTGGATTTAAGGTGAGAGAGTGTCTGAGATAGGAAGAGAAGGAGTTGAGTTTTCTTAGGGTTAAGGATTAGTTGATTGTTTCTGAGCCATTTTTCAACAGAGATAAAGGAATTCTGTGTTAGTATGTGTAGTTCAGAGATAGTATTGGAGATAGATAAGAGAGTAAATTCATTTGCATATTGTATTACAGATGAGAGGTTGCAGGATGAATGTAGGTTGTTGGTAAAAATGTTGAAAAGGAGCAGTCCAAGTATGGAGCCTTGGGGTACTCCTGTCTGAACAGTAAAAAATGGTGAGAAAGCCTGTTGCCATCTAACAGCTTATTTTCTGCCAGTAAGGTAGGATTGGAACCAGCCAAGTGTAGAAGGAGAGCGGTTTAGGGCTGAGAGTTTGTTAAGAAGGATGGGATGAGACACAGTGTTGAAGGCTTTAGAGAGATCAAGGAATAGACAGGGGATGAGGCTGTTGTCCCTAGCTTCTGCAACCTTTTGAGTAAAGGATAGTAAGGCAGTTGAGGTACTTGTTTAGGGCGGAAACCATGTTGCGAGGGGGTGAGGAGATTTTCGTGAATGAGATAGGACAGTAGTTGAGTATGTATACATTTTTCAAGGATCTTAGAGAGTGGTGAGAGAATAACAATTGGTCTATAGTTAGAGGGTTCAACAGAGTTGACACCTTTGTGCAGAGGAGTGGTATAGAAGGATTTCCATATTTCTGGTATGGTAGATTCCTGAATGGAGCAGTTGATTAAGATAGATACAGGGTATGCAATAGAGTCAGCAGCAATTTTCAGAAATTGAGGGGGTAGTTTATCAGTGGACAGAGAGCATGGTTTTAGTTTAAGAAGCAGGGATTTGATATATTTAGTAGAAACAGGTTGCAAGGTAAAAGGCTGAGAGACTAGTTGTTTGGAGAGTTGGTCAAGATCCAGTCAGTTGTAGAACCAGTACCATTTTTACTGCAGTGGGTAGGGGTAATGATCAGTTGTGAGAATCCATATAGGTTTATGAAATGTTGGAGTGAGCCACCAATAAGGGATTTCCCATCTACATTAACATCTCCAAGAATGATGGTTTCATAGGGGATGGAGGTGTTTATCCAGGAGAGTATATGTTCAAGGATAGGGATGTTTTTACCTGGGGGGATATAGATAGAGGCAATAGTAAACTTTCTATAGTTATTGATGTGTCAGTCTAGGAGCAGTAGTTCAACAGGGGAGAAACTAGGTAGGGTAATGTCTATAGGTGTTAGCGTCGGTGAGACAGAGTACAAGATAGCCATCCTCCCGCCTTTTTTGGGTGTCCTATCAGACCTATAGATATTGTATTGAGGTGGGAGAAATTGATATGAGGTTTTAGTCAAGTTTCTGATAGGGCCAGGATGTGAGGTTTGTGTTGTGCAAACCATGCATGAAGTTCGGCCATTTTGTTGTTTAGACTGTGGATGTTCATTGCAGAGACAGAGAGATGTTTGAGGCTGGAGATATTCGAGGATTTTTTTGGGGGGACAGCAGATGAAGGTGGAGGGGGAGTGGAGAGAGGGTAGGGATCAGGATTTTGATGGATGTCACCAGAAACCAGAAGTCAAAGACAAGATGGAAAAAGTGAGCGTGGTCGGTAAGGTGAATGGGGTACTTGAGTTTGGGCTTAGGATTAAGAGCGAGGTAGGCCACAAGTTTAAATTTAAGACATAGAAAGGGGTTGAGACAGAAAAGAAATAAAAGAAATAGTCAGTGGAGCTTGGTTATATGTTGGAAGAGGTCTTGGGAAAGGTGAGGGAATAGGGGAAGATGTGGAGCTCAGTGTGATGGGAAGTGCTTAGGGCTAGTGAGATTAGAAGTGGGAGAAATAGCAGTAAGGATACCAGTGTGTGATGGAAAAAGGAGGGGAAGAGTTATAGGGAAAAAAATATAAAGAAATATATTAGGGGAGGGTGGTGGCTAGAAATAAGCATTGTGGGAGAAGGAAGCAGTATCAAGGGGTGGAAATAGTGAGTATGTAAGGAGATAGTAGGTGTGCTAAGGAGTGAAAGATTTAAGTGTGAGGGGAGGAAGGCCACAGAGGAAGCAGCCCAAGGTAGGCGGAGAAAAGGGGAAAATTTGTGACAAGGTGGGAAGAGTGAAATGGTGAGAGCACAAGTTATAATGGTGGGAGGGACCAAACAACAAGGTGAAAGTATAAATCTGAGGATACTTGGAGTGGGAGAGGAGCGAAGCAAGCCTGAGTGGAGTGGGAAGAACCACACCACAGCTAAGTTTAATGTAAGGGCCTAAAACCTGCACTCAGCACTTTAATTTTACTTACTTTTAGCAGGACCTTCCGCGGTGGTGCAGCAGTAGCGTTGTTGCCTCACAGCAAGAGGCTCTCCCGTTCGATTCTCGGCTTGGGTTGGGAGTGCCTTCTGTGTGGAGTCTGTATGTCCTCCCCGCGGTCGAGTGGGCATTCGAAAGACATGCACTGAATGGGCGTGCCTTTGTTGAAGGTTGGGCATCGGGCTGGCAACTCGACATCATAAAAACCAACTGTCAATCATTAGCGGACCGGAGTTCCGCTGTGGCAACCCCTAACCGGGAAAAGCCGAAAGACAAACAACAACAACTTTTAGCAGGAAAGACAGACCAACCAAGACATAAATGTAATATATTTGAGTTTGACTTCACTTCCTTTAGAAAATGCATGCTAAGACAAATGATGTTAATCTGGCAAATTTCTAAGTCTGTAAGAGCAATATTTAAAATCTGTCCCTATTTAAGGCTTTGTCCCGATTTCTTATTCTAAGAGGGTGAGAGGTATGGAGGTATGGTGTGCAAGGCTCTAGTTAAGGGGGAAGGCAGGTTAGTCAATTAACTTGATCAGGCTTGACTCTGTAACTTGGTTACAGGAGACAAGAGCCTGATTCCTCCATACTCTCTACCAGACTGGTGAAGGAACTGTGAACTCTAGTGGAGACAAGAACCTGAATCCTCTACACTGACTACCAGACTGCTGACAGAATTGTGAATTTGAGTTTCAATACATTTTCAGGGAATTATGAGTTTCAGTGTCTTTTCAAGGGACTGAGTTTCATTTCATTTTCATGGAATTGTGAGTTTCAAGGGAAGATAAGTTTACTTTTGCTTATGCTAAGTCTGTTTTCAGTGTGCAACTAACTGTTTTGTTTATTAATTTGCCGATTATTTGGTGCATTTTAAGGGGTTCTACATGCTTGAGTGTGTCCTCCTTTGTATAAGGTGCATAGAAACTATGAACTTCTTCTTGGTTTGTCAGTCATTCCCTATTGCAATATTACCAGCTTACCATTTTTTAATGTAACATAAACAATTAATTCTTCAAGGGCAGCAGGTACTGAATTTGTAGATGTAACACTGAAATGTAAAGTTGCCTCCCAGTAGCAACCTTTTTATTAGTTACATTTCTCTTTAATGTAGAATAATCTGGATGACTTTTACTTCTGCAGTGATTGTGCTTATTGAGTAATATTGGTGGATTGAAATGACAGAAGTCTGAGTGGCCTTTTATGGTTGAAATTTTCTGAAAGGGGTAGTTTTGTCATTATTGTTTCATACATTTTGTTTCATTGCTTTCTAGAAGAATGCTCATAAATACAAATTGAAAACACCATTCTAACAAATGGTGCTGTATTATACAAGGAATATAATTTAATAAACCGGGAGAGTGAATCAAAGAACACATATATGTGTGCATGGTCCTATAAATGTGTGCAAGGAGACTATGGTTTGAAAACAGCTCAAAAGTAAACTTAATCCTCCACTACCAGAAGCATTTTCTTTTAATGTGAGTTTTTATGCCATTTCAATGAATGTGAGTTTCAAGGGTAGAGAAGTTTACTGTTCATGCTAAGTCTGTTTTCATTGTGAGACTGTATTGTTTAGCAAATGACTAAGTGTTTGTGCTATTTTATTTCAATATTTGTAATGATTGTAGACCTAAATAAGAAAACAGGTTCCCTGTGTCTTTATTTAAAATATCCATTATAATTCTTTCCATGGCTTTACATACAAGACCAGTCAGACTTATGATCTGTAGTTATCCAGGTCAGTAGAAGACCACACCTTGTGCTGAGGATTAACTGCTTCAGTCCTCCATTCACTAAGCATGAAGCTAATTAATAGGCTAATGTTGAACAGTGATTTTAGAGAGCTTGATAGTTCATGTTTTATGCTATCCAAGAGGTATCCCCGAATATTATCAGGGCCCATTGAGGTAATATTCTTTGCCTTGGAAAGTGCATTGAAGACTTGTTTGCTAGTGATAGCCAGAGGAGTTATGGTCAAAGGTGTCTCCTGAGAGGTACTGAGGGAAAGAAGGGGGTGAAACTGGGATTAAATCTATCAGCCAGTAGGTTTGCTATATCCTCTGATTCCTTTTAGGTGGTTCCATTTACAATTTGTTCAGCACACTGTGTTACCTTTGAGGGTGCAAACAAAGCTGATGAAGGCCTCGTGGTTATCCTTTGTCTTTGAAGACATTTCTGCTTATTTAGTTTGAGGGTTTTTTCACCTTCCTGGGTATTCCACTTCCTAGTTTTGGCCATGGTTTTCCTCCTTTTGTTATACAACATGTTGATATCAGGATTCCAACAGGGTGGCTTGTTGTTTGAGTTGGTTCTCTGCTTATTCCTTCTGGATAAAGCTACCTCAGTGCAGCTGTTTACATGGTGGTATAGGGTTTCTGTAAACAATTTGCATACTGGTAACAGAGTTCACATGGTTTTGGGTGATGGAAATGTCGGTCTTTCACCAACAATTCTAAAGTGCGTCCCTACTTCTCGGACTTTGTAGAACCAATCAACTCTTCAAGTGCCATTACTTACATGAAGATATCCTTCAAAAGTATAAACAACTTCAATTGCACCCTTACTTATAGTTGTACTAGCAAACAAGTATGTCACATAATCAGAAAATACTGGCCAATATTAGTGGAAAATGAGCAGATCAGAGAAATTGTTGGTGAAAGACCGAAATTTCTTTTTAAAAATAGAAACAACATAAAGCAACGTCTGTGTAACAAATGTGGTTTCCAATGCAAGCATTCTATCATTAGTCAAGCCACACATCGCTGTGGCAAATGCAAAGCTTACCAATGTATTGACAAAAACAACACATTCAAACATGATAAATCTTATCAGTTATATCATGATGATATAACTGATAAGATTGATCATCTGAAAGCATCAGCTACTTGTACTATGCAGCATTTAGTCTATCTGGCTACCTGTTGTACCTGTGCAGCCTTTTACGTAGGAAAGATGGATCAGCAATTTAAAAACAGGATCCTACATCACATCAGGGATATTTCCAAAAGTGACACTAATAACAGCCTTGCTTGTCATATTTTGTCTAACCTCACACATAAATTGTATTTCAAAGCTTTGGAAATCATTCCTTCTACCATCAGAGGTGGTGATCTTCCAAATCGAACACAACTATATTAGCTGAAATGGATTAACAATCTGAGAAGTAATCACCACCCTGGGCTCAGTAACATGGTTCCCCTAAAACCAGTTTTAAAAAGTAGACATTCAAGATAGTCATTGGCCATTTCTTGCCCTAGGATTCTTAGTTTACTCAGAGAATGCGAAGTGACATACATTTTATTGTAATAGTTCGTTTACTTAAGGACTGTATTATTCAAGTAAATCATTAACTACCATGGACTCCTCGTCTGCTCTGATTGTGAATAGACTGACCACATTGTGAAAAGAGTCGTACGCATTTTTAAGAGTTCAACTACACAAGAAAAGTCACCTAGGTGAACTATGGTCACATAAGTGATTGTCTGGTCTTGATCAAGCTTTTTACTGGTCTCATCCTGCGTTTCAAGTTAACATGCCTACTTCATGAAGAATAACTGCACGGCATAATCTTTGCGTTAAACATGAATTTAAGGTGAAGGATCTTTTGTTAACATAAGTTTGGACAGATGAGAGGTATGCCTTATATCAAACCTGTGGTTAGTTAAACCAAAGAAAAGTGACATGCCTATCAAACGTTATTGACTATGTACTTAAGGAAGCGTAAACTATTTGATATTTTTGTGATTGGCCCTGACCGTGAGCTATAAGTTTTCTATTGGGTAAAACTAAAGCCTTGGAACTTCTTGGTTGATCAGACTGCTACTTACAGGATTGGATAACATTATATGAATGCTTCATTTGATTTGAGACGAAGGATCTTTTGTTTACTTTGTTTCGTTCACATAACATTGGACAGATGAGAGGTGTGCCTCATGTCAAACCTATGGTTAGTTAAACCAAAGCCAAGTGACATGCCTATCAGCCTTTATTGACTATGTACATAAGGAAATGTAAAATTCAAGTAAATCATTCGATATTTTTATGATTGGCTCTAACCGTGAGCTATAACTTCTCTATTAGATAAAACCAAAGTCTTGTAACTTCCTGGTAGTTCAGAGCACTATTCACAGGATTGGATGACATGTTATGAATGCTTCATTTGGAAGCTGGGACTGGTTAAATCTAAAAATTTTCAGTCAATAACAGTCTTAGCCTCTGCGCCTGAGTACCTCTTCCTGGTATTTACAAGATTGGATGAAGAGAGAGGTGTGTATTGCCTGACAGTTCATGATTGGTCAAAATGAATATTTTTAACCAATTAGCAGCCTCAAACTATCACGATCTGAAGAAGGCAGATTTTTGCCGAAAGCGCTTATCGTTTTGGAGGTTTAACTACATTTTACTGGAACTTTTGTTTTTACTGAACTTATTAAAGTTTTATTTTATTTTATTAGTATTTTCATCTGCCGTGGTGATGCACCCAGGATATTTTCTTCACTTTCGTATCAGGCTTTAGTTGATTTAATCACATTCCTGAGTTCCTTGTTTAGTTTAGCAAGTCTGTTTTTGGCTTTCCGAGAGTTACATTTATTTTTGCATGCAATGAGTATTTATTTTCTTTTATTATACTGCTCATAGGACTTTATTTTTGAATTTGTTGCATTTATTTCCGAGGGGGAGATGTATCTATGGAACAATTTAAATATGCATAGAGCTTGGCAGTAAATTATTCTATACAGTTTAAAACAGGCTTAGTAGAGAGACCCCATCCCCAACTAATGCCCTGTACCCAGCATAGTCAGAAACCAGAACTGCTCAGATAAGTACATATGAGATCACTCACACTAGCTTACAAGGGGCAGAGAATGGTGTGGTCATTTTCTTTGCCATGTTTCACACTCAGATCCGAGTGTTCTTCATTTGTTCTTTCAGCATGTTAGAGCACAGGGCTGTACAGAAAGTGCTTTTTGTCTTTACAAGCTGTTGCCTTCTCAGCATATTGGGTGGTATTGTGTCCTTGAATTTCTTTTAATTTCTTTCTAATAATTTTGGTCAGACTATCACTGTATCATAAGACTAGAAAAAACTCCAAAAAAGCACCTTAGAGCATGTACAGTCCCACTGTTTCTGGGACCTATGGTAATTTTCTTGCTTTAACCAATTTCCTTTCAGCAAAGGCTCGAGATTCACAGAATGTAAGTAAGGTAGTAAGGATGTAACTTTCAACAGCTTTAGTTTTTGCTTGATTGACTCCCATGGGTACACATCTTCATTTATTGTCAGTGGCAATATGACAGGGCCCAGCTAAAATGTATTTGTTGTTGGGAATGCAAGGTTTACCTTTCCAGAAGGTTTAGTGTGAGTGTAGGCCATAGGAGTGAACAGCCATTGCCATGTGACCCATGCGGGTGGAAGGGAAGTAGTTGTGGCTTATAGCTTGGGTGTTACCTAGGGAGAGCACTATATGTTGTACCTACAGACCACAACACTGCAGAGCATGTGTTGCCTAGAGCCTGCCAGTCCTTTAGTTGGCAGCACTACTAGAGCTCTAATGAGCCACTCCAGGGGTTAGGGGAAGAAGAGTAATCTTGGGGAGGGCAAACTGATCTACCCTAGTGTGAATGGAAAGGTATTTTGTTTTTTGACTTATGAAAGATGCACCTTTGGAATGAAATGTTCATGCATCATGTAAGTAATTACTACCCTGGCATATACTTTACAGTGATCTGTTCAGAGATCAGTAATATGAAGCGGGCGTAGCATATACTTTACAGTGATTTGTTCAGGGATCAGTAATATGAAGCGGGCGTAGCATATACTTTACAGTGATCTGTTTAGAGATCAGTAATATAAAGGGGGCGTAGCATATACTTGCCTGTGATCTTTTCAGAGATCAGTAATATGAAGGGGGCGTAGCATATACTTTACACTGATCTGTTCAGAGATCAGTAATATGAAGGGAACGTAGCATATACTTTACAGTGATTTGTTCAGAGATCAGTAATATGAAGGGGGCGTAGCATATACTTTACACTGATCTGTTCAGAGATCAGTAATATGAAGGGAACGTAGCATATACTTTACAGTGATTTGTTCAGAGATCAGTAATATGAAGGGGGCGTAGCATATACTTTACAGTGATCTGTTCAGAGATCAGTAATATGAAGAGGATGTGGCTTGGTCAGTAGTGTTAATGTGGATGAGGCATGTTGAGGGGACAACAGTCTGGGAGCTGTGAGTACAAATTTGAAAATCCTGGCTATACCCTGCCTTTTTCAGACAGTAGATTTGTGAAGGGGGAACATGCATGCAAACTTCTTTTTTTATGAAATTTGCAATTATAAATAACATCTGTAATGAAATGTCTGTGTCCATATCTGTGTGTGTGTGTGTGTGTGTGTGTGTGTGTGTGTGTGTGTGTGTGTGTGTGTGTGTGTGTGTGTGTGGGTGTATGAATCTTTGAGTATGGCAATTTACTGTTACAGCAGCAGCTAGTAAATGGAAACATTTGAAACACCTCTGTGTTTTATATAGTTAATAGTAAAATGTATGCTCTTTTGTGTCAAATGCTCAAAAGAAGATTAAATCTTTAAACCTGTCTGAGGTCAAATATTATGCATTGCAGCTGACCCTATTCTATTTCTGTATAATTGATTCTGTGCTTTCATTACTATAACACAAATAAAATTACCAGAAATACCTTACACTATCATTGCAAAGAGCTCAACAGAGGAAATGAGATTTAGTGTTAGTGCTGTTAAGTAGTTAAGCTAACCAACTAGTGTGTTTGACTCCGCACATGATTAATCTGGTTAAGATATCTTTGTAGTTGGCCCTTGCGTGCCACTACACCTGCAGTGATTCCCTGTTGTGAAATGCTGTGACTTTGTGTAATTATTTCTATGGATTTTCTTCAACATTGCTATATGTAATTGATCTGTCTGAAGTGCTTTGAGCCTGACTGCACTATTTCTTTCTGGAAAAGGCTCTCACACGTGCAGCTTTTACTTTTTATGCATGATGGAGGACATTTGTAATGATTGCCTGTGTACAAATCTATTCGTCTGCATTTTCAATCACTTTGTCAATCACCAAAGTAAAACTTAACAGCTGGCAGAAATTCTAGTTGAAACATTTTAATTTTTAAGTCATATTACTGATTGAGACTTAGCCTCATTTTTATTCCCCAGAGGACATGAGCTTTGTCCTTGAAGAGAAATAGCTGCAGCTTGTCAAAGCGTGGATACAGGACAGCAATATTTATGAAGGTCAGGCCTAGGAATTTAGGCAACCACAAGCCCTGACGAAATCTCATATGTCTCATCAGTAAATGTGCAGAGATCAGATGGAGCAAGTCATTTTGCTAGAGCCCTGCAATTATATACTGGATAAAAAGCTTTATATTTATAACTGCAATTGCTGTGACAGCCTATAACAGGGCAGCAGTCAAGTAGATTACAGGGCTCTGTGTACAGAACATGTTACTGTATTTCAGGGCAAAGGCGGCAGTGAACAGAATGAGAAAATACTAAATTACCATTTAAATATATTTTCGTTATTAAACTGTGAAAGCTCATTAGACATGATTTTTTTATAGAAGCAGCTCTGGATCACCAATTTGTATAAACCACTGTTCAAGTGTTATGCTATATTCAAGTGGAAACTGAAAAAATCGAACCCAGCCCTATAGGATGAAATTATGTACCAGTTGATAGCTATAACCCTCTAAATTGTACTGGTAGATAGTACACTTAGCATATCCCTCAACTGTACAAATTTTCACAGAATGTCCCAATTCTGATGTCATATTTTTGGTCTGTTTCTCATAAAAATATGGCTTTCAGACAAATCATTGAGGGTTGAAATCAGAAAATAATGGTAGACATTTGAGTTTCAGACTACATATCCTTTAGAAAATTCATGCTAATGCAAACTTGTTATTATTATATCAACTTTCTAAGTTTGTAAGAGCAATATTTTAAAAAAGTGTCCTTATTTTTGGGCCTTCAGCCCTCAATTCTTTATGGCTTTGTCCAGATTTCTTCCTCTAAGAGGTAGACAGGTATGACACTTAGATCTGGTGACATCCCAATGTAAGCTTTTGAGAATTTGAGGTTTCAATCCAATTTTCTACCTCACACTGTTGGTAGACTCTGGACTTAATACTTCAGTCCCTCATTAATTTATTCCTCCTCTGAAGGTGCCTCTCCCCTTGGTTTTCTCTACAGACTACCATGCTTTGTAAAAGGAACAAAATCCTTTTCTTAATACATTTGAGGAGCCATCATACATAGCTGGCCATACTTTTCAATAGCCAGATATCAAAAATGCAGATAGCTAATTAGCATAAACAGCTGCGCACCTAATAACATACCTCCTCCCACTTCCAGTCAGAATGTGTGATGCCACCACTTGGAAACATGTTTCAAAAAACTTGAGAACAACAAAATGACACAAACTATATGCATATCTTACTATGACAAGGTTACATGAAAATACTAATAAATATAAAGCTATGCAATATTTCCATATCTCAGTAAATAGATGGGGGAACTGTATACAAAATATCAACGCAAGTAGAAAAATACTGGAAAAGATAAATACCCATCAACTGAGAAAATGAGTTGATAGTAACATTAGGGTACAGTGATGCTGCTCAGGGTACCTGAGGATAACAATACAGAAACTCAGCCACTAGCATTTGAAAGGGGAAGTATTTCATAAAATGTAAAATAAAATATCTGCAGGCACATCGGTCATCATTATACTATTTCATAAAATGCAGAAGATTTATTTGCAATCAAACATCATTATACATTAAACAATATCTTATTTTGAATTATAGGACAGATTGGAGACTGTAAATTGGTAGCAGGAGAAAGTGTAGTTAGGCAGCATAGGATGGTGGTTTGTAGGATGACATTGATGATCAAGAAGAGGAGGATGAGTGTGAGGGCAGCACCAAGGATCAAATGTTGGAAATTGAAAAAGGGTAATTGTGAGGTCGAGTTCAGGGAAGAGTTAAGACAGGCACTGGGTGGCAGTGAAGAGTTACCAAATAGCTGGGTAACTACAGCAGAGCTAGTAAGAGAGATGACTAGAAAGGTGCTTGGTGTGACATCTGGAAAGAGGAAGGAGGACAAGAAGACCTGATGGTGGAATGAAGAAGTACAGGAGAGTATACAGAGAAAGAGGTTGGCGAAGAAGAAGTGGGATTGTCAGAGAGATGAAGAAAGTAGACAAGAGTATAAGGAGATGATGTGCATGGCAAAGAGAGTGGTGGCGAAGGCTAAGGATAAGGCATATGAAGTGTTGTATGAAAGGTTGGACACTAAGGAGGGAGAAAAGGACCTGTACAGATTGGCTAGACAGAGGGACCGAGCTAGGAAAGATATGCAGCAGGTAAAGGTGATAAAGGATAATGAGGGAAACATACTCACAAGCGAGGAGAGTGTGTTTATCAGATGGAAAGAGTACTTTGAGGGGCTGATGAATAAAGAGAATGAGAGGGAGAGAAGGTTGGATGATGTGCGGATAGTGAATCATGAAGTGCACTGGATTAGCAAGGAGGAAGTAAGGATAGCTATGAAGAGGATGAAGAATGGAAAGGCTGTTGGTCCAGATGACATACCTGTAGAAGCATGGAGGTGTTTAGGTGAAATGGCAATGGAGTTTTTAACTAGATTGTTTAATGAAATCTTGTGAGAAGATGCCTGAGGAATGGAGAAAAAGTGTTTTGGTACCAATTTTTAAGAATAAGGGTGATGTGCAGAGCTGTAGTAACGATAGAGGGAGTAAATTGATCAGTCACAGCATGAAGTTATGGGAAAGAGTAGTGGAAGCTAGGTTAAGAAGGGAGGTGATGATTAGTGATTAGCAGTATGGTTTCATGCCAGGAAAGAGCACTACAGATGTGATGTTTGCTCTGAGAGTGTTGATGGAGAAGTACAGAGAAGGTCAGAAGGAGATGCATTGTGTCTTTGTGGACTTAGAGAAAGCATATGACAGGGTGCCTAGAGAGGAGTTGTGGTATTGTATGAGGAAGTCGGGAGTGTCAGAGAAGTATGTAAGAGTGGTACAGGATATGTATGAGGGTAATGTGACAGAGGTGAGGTCTGCAGTGGGAGTGACAGATGCGTTTAAGGTGGAGGTGGGATTACATCAAGGATCAGCTCTGAGCCCTTTCTTATTTGTAATGGTGATGGACTGGTTGACAGACGAGATCAGACAGGAGTCCCCGTGGACTATGATATTTGCAGATGACATTGTGATCTGTAGTGAGAGTAGGGAACAGGTGGAGGAGATCCTGGAGAGGTGGAGATATGCTCTAGGGAGAAGAGGAATAAAGGTCAGCAGGACTAAGACAGAATATATGTGTGTGAATGAGAGGGAGGATAGACGAATGGTGAGGATGCAGGGAGTAGAGGTGGCGAAGGTGGATGAGTTTAAGTACTTGGGATCAACAGTTCAGAGTAATGGTGAGTGTGGAAGAGAGGTGAAGAAGAGAGTACAGGCAGGATGGAGTGGGTGGAGAAGAGTGTCAGGAGTGATTTGTGACAGACTAGTAGTACCAGTAAGAGTGAAAGGGAAGGTCTACAAGAGGGTAGTGAGACCAGCTATGTTATATGGGTTGGAGACAATGGCACTGACAAAAAGGCAGGAGTCAGAGCTTGACGTGGCAGAGTTGAAGATGTTAAGATTTGCACTGGGTGTGATGAGGATGGACAGGATTAGGAATAAGTATATTAGAGGGTCAGCCCAGATTGGAAGGTTTGTAGACAAAGCCAGAGAGGCAGGATTACGTTGGTTTGGACATGTGCTGAGGAGGGATGCAGAGTATATTGGGAAAAAGATGCTAAGGATGAAGCTGCCAGGTAACAGGAAAAGAGGAAGGCCTAAGATAAGGTTTATGGATGTGGTTTGAGAGGACATGCAGGTGGTTGGTGTGACAGAGCACAATGCAGAGGACAGGAAGAAATGGAAACAGTTGATCTGCTGTGGCGACCTCTAACGGGAGCAGCCAAGAGAAGAAGAAGATTGTACTTCACTTAGGATGGCATGCATTAAGACTGCCAGCATCCTCATATACTTAAGGATACGGTACATAAACTAATGCCCATGACCCTGAAAGACCGAGGCTCTCCAAGCTACGGTTTAAGCTGGGCAGCCTTCTTATCTCACATAACCTCTTATACTACATATATACTACTTATATGCTTTAGAAGTGACAGACCAGAATAGGAAAAGTTGCACTACTGGTTAAAAATGCCTTTTGTATATGACAGTGGGAAAACACCAGGCACTTTAGGACTAAGACTCAGACCCGCTGCTGGCTGACATCAGAGTAATAAACAATGGCAAGTGTTCATTGCCTTTTTCTTTATCCAAAAAAAACTGGTTTGGTAGACCTCCTACAAGGTGTACTCACCTGACTTACCAGAATTAGCTTTAGACTTCTAGATGATTTCAGCATCAGTATTCTGGGCATCACAAGGCCTAAAACCATCCATTCCTTTGCAGAAAATAACCTGTTCAAGCATGTGGAAGATCTTAGGCCATTTCCAGCAATTAGCCAGGCTGTAACCAATAGGTCAGAAAGAGTGCAGTACCTAAGGATTTTGTCCCTCACCCAGTTCATTAGATTACACTCTGTGGTCATGTTGCACTTGTTAGGAAACATAATAAAATAGTGTAATTCTATCATATCCGTATGAAATGCCTTGCTATAGAGAAATAAAAGTTACTTTATTCATTTTGACTCTATACCTTCTACATGTAAAGTGAATTTCCACTATTTTAAAGGAAAACTCCACTTTAGAACTAAAAAACAGTTTTTTCCTATCTTTGCTTACTGGGCTATTTTAATGCCTCAAAATCACGCTAAATGCTTATTATACAATTTTAATATGTTTTTCTACAAATGGTTGCCCACTGGGTTTGACAGAGCAATGTGATCTTGTGTTTCTTCAAACATTTCTCTTTCCCACAATCCATTTCAAGTCTGCTTTATATGAGTCATGCTAGACATAAAGAAGTAGTAATGTTTTCTTATCTCACTGACATATGATGGTATTAGTGTCAGTCACTGCCATCTTATATACCTTCTGTAACAGGACTGCTGCTTTTTTTCCCCTGGAATGACCCTCATATGTGTGTCCATCAGAACCTGTTTTACATTATACTAAGGAGTTATACGGCTGCAGCCAAAAAAGTTGCTAAATTGCAGGCCTTTGTTCATAATACCCTTTTGTAGTCCAACCTGAATTGACAGCATAGGTCTGAACCTTTTACGAGGCCAATGTGGAACATAAACCTTAGCAATGTCTGGCAAACCATCAAAATGTGTAACACCTTATTTTTGCACTGTGTGAAGCACTCCATTGCCATGGGGCCTGGTTGAACATTTGTAAAATTCAATAAGACACACTTGTGAGTCAGATCCAAAACTTTTATTTTATAATCTGCAGTACCATAACCACACTATAAGTACATGAAACAGCACTTCTGTACAAAATCAAAACTAAAATCACATTGTCATTAATACCACTTGCTACAATTACTGCATTTTCTAAACAGATCTGTTACAAATCACACAACTGATTCCATCTGTACACTAACTGCATAAAGAACATTCTGTCATACTTTAGATGCATCAGATGCACACTTATTGCATGCTGCTGTGGCTTGCTTAGCAGGATCTAAGACATGATCTGGCAGCTTTAGATCACAGCAGTCTTGTTCTTCATTCATTTTAACTGCTAATAAAGAGTGCAGTGTTTTACACTGAGAGACTGATGCAAATCAGTCTTTATTTTCTGTACCATGCTAAACACTCTTTCAGCTTGTGCACTTGAGTGCGGCAAGCAAAGTAGAGTCATCATAAGCTGCTTAAAGAGTGGCAGTTTTCCATCAATGCAAAGGTCCCCTCAGAAGGTATGTCCAGTACTTGGACACACATGAGTGAGGCTCATCTACTGGACCTTCAGATTCCCCGTGTCCTCAGTTTGGTACTGGGTAAACTCATCAATTAATTGCTCAGCTTCAGCATCATTTTCACAGACACACAGATAGAAACCAACATCCCTAACAAGTCCTGAAGAAATGTCCAATTTTTTGGGAAGATTAATAAGGAATGCAGCGTCTTTCATTAAGTAATCCTGCATGGGAAACTTTGTAAGTATTTGCTGCAGCACTGCAGCATAAAAAGCTGTAACTTTTTAATAAAAGTTAAATTCTGTATCTGTACCAGCAATATCCCCCTCATGGCTGTTCATATACTGTTTGACTTCATAGCCAATATGCAGCTCACTGTTAGGCAGAACAGAACTACTGTCAGTCAACACTGAAACATCACTGTGTATGAGAAGTCTGACAGCAGCTGCAGGTCTCAGGAGTTTGCCAGCATACTCTGACTGCTGCAGGAGTTTATGAACAGTGGTATGCAGTGTCAGTAGCTGGCTTTCTTAGCTTTGAAGCTGAATGTTGAACTCCAGTAAAAGCTTCAGTACATACTTAAGAAACATAAAAATCATACTTAATTCATGACTCTACGGGTGGTTGGAAATTAAGTCAATCTTAGTAGACAGTGGCTCTGCAGATAAAAAATATGAATTTGGGACTGGCGACATGTCTAGGGTTCTGTTAATTATCTTCCGAAGACTCAGCCATCTAGTAGGTGAATGTCTAATAATCTTGAGGGGGTCAGTGTCTGTGAACAAAGCAAATTATTACAGTTTATGTTGTCTTTGTGCACTGGAACTGAAATAACAGTACACATCTGATATAAGTTCTGTAACTGGTGAATGTAGTGCTTTTACAGCAGCCTTACTACATAGCTCTGCCAGGTGGCACAGACACCTCATGTTCATAATAGTGGGCTTCACCTCCTTCAAATGAGATAGTACAGAATTGTGTTTTCCAATCACTGAGGCTGCATTGTCAGAAGAAAAGCCCACAATGTTGGAAACTGGGATGTTAAATTTTGTCAGAGTGGACATTAAAGCATCAAGCAATGCCTGTCCAGTTCTTGACACACATTCTGGCATATAAAGGAACCATATTTTTCCTACTTTTTCATTAAGCTAACCAAAAAGGATCACCAAAAGTTTGTCATCACCTATGTCTGTGCTTTGGTCCATATACACACAGAATGGTGGTTTCAGGCAGGCTGCTGCAGCATCATTCTGGTAATGAGGCCCCAGAACATCCTGTGCAATGCATGCTGCCTTTGTTGCTCCACATGTCATTTTCCTGAGAACATCTTGATACTCTTCACACTTCTTCATAAATTTCAGGATGTGTTCCCCTGTTGCATAAGTTCTGTTTAGCAAGAAGCATCGCAAAACCAGTCTCAGTCCCAACAACCTTTGTACTCGCTAAACTCTGAGGTCCAAAGAAGTCTGCCATATGCCTACCAGATGCATGCTTGATATTCTGTCTGTGTTTCTCACTGTTGGCATGTCAGTGCAGAATGTGTTGGCTACCATGATGGACTGTGAAGTCTGTGTTACAGGTCTTGCAGAAAACATATTTCACTCTGTGCTTATTCACAGAAAGCCAGTCAAAGGCATGTATCCAACTTAACTGGGCAGCGCAGTGGTGCAGTGGTTAGTGTTGTTGCCCCACAGCAACAGGTTCTCTGGTTCAATTCTCAGCTGGGGTGCCTTCTGTGTGGAGTCTGCATGTCCTCCCTAAATTCATGTGGGTTTCCTCCAGGTGCTGCGGTTTCCTCCCACATTCTAAACACATACGTCTGGAGCAGTTCTCCCTGGGCCTCCATGGTAACTGGGCTCTGTCCCAGTTGGACTTTCCTGGTAAACAAATGTTAAATAAATAAATAAATAAAATAAAAAATTGTGTATCTCCACTGCTTCTTTGGAATGCCATCTATATCCATTTCTCTGTCTTCATCATAATCTGGGCAGTCTGTTCCTAGCAGGTTTGTAAAACAGTGGTGTTATTGGACAAAGAAATGGGTCTATATTGCTGAAAGAAAAAGTAGAACCATCTCTTCAAAATCAAAGATATGGGGCAATAGGCCCACAACCTACCCACATCATGGAAATGTCTTGCCTCTGCACCATCTTCTCCTGCTCGTCTCTGCTCCTTTTGCTTACTATAAAGGTCTGCATGATCAGATTACTCATTCCCTTGCTTCCACAATGACACTTGCAATCCTCCAGTGCTTACTTGCCCACCTAACCAGTGTTTCAGAAAGGAGGGTGATTTTCACTGCAAAACAACATTTGCAGTATGCTCAAAGCACCCTTGATTCTATCTCAAAATCCATCATAAGGATAAACAACCAATGTACTTGCAAAACACTTCAACAAACTGCAGCATGAACTGTACCTAAGCAGTAGCAATGAATATATAAACTATATACATCATGGCAATACTACCTGCATTTCACTAACACCACTTGCATTCTAGCCCTGTCCTACACCCTGGTCTGTACCTGGCAAATGTGCCTTGAAATGTTAATACAAGCTATGGCTCTCAGTTTTTTTTCAAGAATGTGACATACAGACATCATGTCTTGGAATGGTCATGACCAAAAAATGCAAGCTCTTACATCTTTAACCACAAAAAACAAACTAAACATAAAGGCAGAAATACCATATTACAACAAGTGACATTTGCAGAACAAGAAATCCTAATATCCTACTTTTAAATCCAAATAGCATGCTTTAACTGCAAAAATTCCATTATAAAGAAAATATACAAAGACTGCAATGGTACTAACACAAATGTGCTTACTTTCTAGTTGTGGAAACACTACTGGAAAATAATGCCACTGTGAATAAGAATAAACCAGAGCAGAATGAGGGACAAATCCAGACTTACTCAAGGACACAAGATATCATTACTATTAACCTGAGGCATTGACAAAATAAGAGAATGTGAATTAATAAACATTTTCTGAAGTAAAAGTCTATGGGCAGGATTCACGAAGGCTTGCACGGAGTGTAAGAGACATGTAACACTCCATGCAAGCCTCGCGATCCAGGAACAGCCCTAAACTCCGTGTAAGAGACCAGCTAAAACGTCTCTTACACGGACTGGGCGTGGACATGCTAAATACCTCACTTGCAGCCGAAAGGTATGCAAATGAGGTATATTAGCGATCCACGAAGCAGAAACCAGCCCGTGTAAGAGACGTTTTAGCTGCAGAAATGTACTCAGTTGACAACTGAGTACGTTTCTGCAAAAATCACAATGGAGCCATGTCAGCTCCAAATAAAGGGTGCATATGTGTCAGGAAGCATGCCAATGGCCAAATATGTGGCCATTGGCAAGGTAACCCGATGCAAAAATAATAAAAATATAATTTTTTTTTTTGGCGATCGCCGATGTTTAAACGCAGCGCACCCCCACGCAAACGGGCTGCGCTGTATAAAACATAAAAATGAAGGTTATAAACCCACAAATGTGGGTTTTATGCAATACATGGAATGACAATGCAGGGACCAGCAGACCAAAAACAACATGGCCACCGTGTAGTGGTTGCTAAGGGGGGAAGCTGAGTCTAAGACATGTAACTAAGGATTAGTAGGCAATCTCATGTAAATGAGGGTTAGGCTACTGAATCCCACAGTCACATAGCAAATGAGCACAGTCTGAGTAGTGTAAGAGATACATAAGGGGGAGGAATAGAGTAGGAGATAGGTGACATCACAGGGGGGAATGGTAGAAAGAAATGCAGTTCATTGGAGGTCAGTGTAACATGACAGATGACAGACACAGATCAGGGAAAGAGGAGTGCCCCAAGATAAGCATGGGAAAGTCAAGAAATGGAAGGTGTACACTGTTACTTACATTAAAGTTTCTTGCTGGGCGTGCATGCGCACGTGTGCACACCATGAAGCGCGAGTAGGGCAGTGTGTGTGCATGTAAGGCAGACTGAGCATGTGGGAGCGTGTTGGTAGATGTTTAACACTGTTTGTGCTGGTGTGCGCGCGTGTAGGGCAGACTGAGCATGTAGGAGCCTGTTGGCAGACTTGTAACACTGTTTGCGCTGGTGTGCGCGCGTTTTAACCCGAATAAGACGATTGCAAACTGTGTAAGCATGTGTGCGCGCGTGTAAGCCACTGTGAGCGTGTTTCTGCTGGTATGCACGCTGCTCTACCCTGAGGAAACAGAAAGGAAAAAGGAAGCAACAGAATTAGTAGGAAGCTAGCAGGGAATACTGCTGGAGCTAGCAGGTGAAAACAATTAGAAGCAGGCAATTACACAGGCAGAATAGTAGCCCGGCCCAGCACTTAAAACTCTGCAAACAGCACTGCAGGATGTTTCTCTCAAGAGACACTGCAAGACAGGAGTAAGCTATTAGAAGTGAAAACTGAAAAAGCTTAACTCAGAGCAGATATGTTAGGGGCTGCCATAGCTGTCATAATGAGACATAGGCGACTTGCTGAGGGTGGTGTCAATGCAGATGGTGCCAGACAACCCACAGTGAGGAGACAGAGAAGAGTGTACAGGCCCAGGGTCAACTACCACGGGTTACATGAGCTGGAGATAGTAGAGCGCTATAGAGTGGACAGAGAGCTCCTGCAGCATATAGTAGAGCTGTGCAGGCCATGCCTCACACACAGAACCAACAGAGGGGAACCCATCCCAGTGGAAACCAAGGTATGTGTTGGCCTAAGAATACTAGCAACAGGTACCTTCCAAAGACCAACTGGTGATATGATGGGGATATCACAGGCATCAGCCTCCAGGGTACTGCACCAGTTCCTGGATGCCATGTCAGCACATGTCGGTGATCATGTATATTTCCCCAATGCCCGTGAGGTATTGGCCAGCAATATGCGTCTCTTCCATCAAATAGCGGAATACCCTGAGGTAGTGGGTGCAATAGACTGCACGCACATATGCATCAAAGCACCAGCCGGTGAGCGGGGTAGGGCCTACATTAACTGCAAGGGCTTCCCCTCCATCAACTGCCAGGTCGTGTGTGATGCCCAGGGCATAATAATGAATGTGTGTGCTGGCTGCCCTGGGAGCTACCATGATTCCCACATCTGGCATTTGACGCAGCTGTACCAGACATTTGCCAATGGGGACATCCCACACAGACACCTAGTGGGGGATGCAGGTTATGCACTGGAGCCATGGCTGATGACACCCATCAGAAACGCACACACACCTGAACAGGAACGCCATAATGAGGCACATGCACAAACATGTAATGTAATAGAGCATGTGTTTGGGCTGCTCAAGTCACAGTTCCGGTGTCTGGACACATCTGGTGGAGCCTTGCAGTACTCACCAACTACATGTACCCAAATTGTCATGGTATGTGCTATGCTACATAATATGATCTTGCGAAACCAGCTGCAGCAGGACCAGCATAGGGCTGGGCCAAACAGTCCCCCACCATTGCCAAGGCCATCACAGGCAGAGCGTGACTCAGAGGAGGAAAAACCTGAGCCTGCCCCAGTAGGCAGAAGGAGGTGTGCCCGGTATGCCCTGGCCTTGGCAAAGAGGCAACGCATAGCACATACACTGGCTCAGTAGGAACCCTGGGAATGATACCCCCTCTGACTCACTCAAATAATAACAGGGATGCCTAAAATGACATGACCTGCTCACAAACATGTACAGGGAGTGTAATATGCGCATCCGACAGAGGCAGCCCTGCAGCACCACCTGAGGCATGAATGCCATGTGTTAAGTAATGTAACACCATGTACTATATGCACACCTGAGGACCCTGACTAACATCCACCCTCACCAAGCATGAAGCCACAAAATGACGATGGGATGATCAAGTGCAATAACTGGCTGAAGTAATGCAGTCAGTCAAAGGGGAGCCAATGTGTTTCAGGCTGGGAAGACATGCGGAGCATGACATGATGCACCACCTGCTAGGGGTGGCATGCACCTATCAGTCCATGCCCCATGGATACTGGCAAAGGCTGTCAGTACCCACAGCATGCCCTGAATAGGTAAGTCTCAAAACACAAACCCACCTTCATAGGTACCGCAAGGGATAGGAACCTAGATGTAATGCTACCCAATGCCAGAAGTCTAAACAGCAAGATGTGTGCAGTGTAAACGCACACAGTATGGAGAATGTAGATATCAGTCCTGTAATAGAAAACTGGGTCAAGGCTCACATCAGCACCCTAACACTACCAGGTCACACCTCATACTGTGCTGTACAGCCGCAAAACATGGAACAAGCTACAAAAGGAGGGTGACTAGCAATAAATGTCAAGGATAACCACACCCCCATGTTGGTACCACAACAAGAAGCAGCATGGATTAGCCATGGTCAAATACCAATGGCTAAAACCGCCTCCCAGTCTATAGCCTGCTGCAGACTACTGTCCTAATACCAGGAACTGCACCTGGCCTATGTTGGATTACATGAATATATCAAGCCCCCCAAACCGCATTATATTGCTTGACTGAAAATACCCAGACATACACCGGGAGCATTATACTAGCACCAACACAGTCGGAGAAAAGTTCCCAGAATCCATAAACCAAAATGCCCAGGAACAACGTACCACTCCCACAAGAGGGGTAAGCATACTGGATGTGATAATCAGCAACATGTGTACTAGATGGCAAGATGAGAAGTGTATCCCTCACTGGTAAGACCAGACCATAGAGTAATCACACTGGATATACACATCCTGACCCCAGTCCCTGGCCAGAATACCACAGTGAAAAACATGTGTAAAGCATAGGTTGCACCCCTCCAAACCGATGTGGAATCCACAAAAGGCCCTGTGCAAGTGCAGAATATGGGACACACCGCAGAACATGTTATACAGGCATTCCATGAACACAGCCAGGAATGCTTGGAGTATGCAATCACAAATAACAACAAGACACAATGCCATACAACGTAGGCATCTGGCATGCTGGACTCCAGCCATTACCAAACCATGCAAGAGAATGAGGAAGCTACTACATGATAGAGCAAACATAAAAAGGGAAGTAATCACTGATCAGTAGTATGGCAATAAAATATGTCCACACATACAATCCACTAAGGCCAGCCACAACAAGTAGAATCTGTGAATCCAGAGGCAATGTGACACCTGGCCCAAGTACACAGACAACCCACAACTCCCCCCAATAAATACAAATATATGTGATAGATGCAACCATGTATCCAAACCGGAGGCTGAGCTCCCCCAACTCAGTACTGTCAAAACTAGTAAGGAGGAGAAGGTAACCACATACACCACAAACCCAGTCCCACATAGACCTACCACAACTGTAAACCAAACACATAAACACAGAAAAACATTCCCGGAGGCCCTAATTACAAACACACCACACCAACAGAAGCCTCCAAAGCAGATCCCAAGTAACCACAACCTCCAAACATAGCACATGCAACACATAGTACACAAAGCTGGTGTGCCAAACAGTCACAGGCCAGAAGGAGAAACAACATGCCTGATACAGTTGTAATAGGTGTCTGTATAGGCAGACACACTGCTGTCCCACTCACCAGACTGAACAAGGGAAAGGGTACAGTAAGCTGCCTGTAGGCTGCCACAATATGCCACATAACACAAGTACGCAGGTCACCCCAAAGCAAGCAGAAATATGATGCACTCAATGTCCATGCTGGTGTGAATGACCTGAGATGTACCTCCCTGGACTACATGAAAAGAGACATGGATGAGCTCTCTGAGTATGTACCCCAGGCTGGTATGACACTGGCCGTGTGCAGCATCCAACCCTCACCAAGAATGATGCCACAGTACAAACACAGAATGATCATCTTTAACAGGTGGCACAGTTACAGCTGTCAGTCCAAGAGGGTCTAATGTCTGTCTGCTTGAGATGTCATGCATGACAAGCCATGCTGCTGTTCCAGAGATGGCTTGCACCTGTTAACCCTGGGCGTCTGGATACTGGATAAGGCCTTTGCCACCTCCATAGAGCTGTATGTAGGCAAGGCCAAAAAGACTACCCACCACCCTAGAAAACATAAGTGGTAAGAAACATAAGAGTAATGCTGACCAATGCCAGATGTGTAAACTGCAATATGCATGCCCCTGAGGCACTTCCCAGTATGGAGAACATCGATGTCTGTGCAGTGACAGAAGCCTGCTGCAAGCCTAGTGATAGCACACCAGCACTACCAGGTTATACCACATATTATGCGTTATGGCCCCAACACCCGGACCAAAACATCAAAGGAGGGGGAGTATCCATATGCAGCACAGACACCCATACGGCCAGGTAACTGACAATGCACAAAGCAGTGGAGACCACCCATGTGCACCTAAGTGTAGTCAAAACTGCTGTACAGTCTGTAGCATGTGACAGACCACACTCTCACACACAAGAACTCCAATCAGACATCATGAAGACACTGGACAATATGAATGTCCCACCAAATACCAGACAAGGTACTCACAAATTACCACATAGGTGGTAAACCATTATGTATGCAAGGAGTAATCAGGGACCTAGGGACACAAGTCAACAGTAATCTGTCTTGTGACACTCACAATGCCAATGTGGCTAGGAAGATTGTAGATATTGGACACCGTATCATGAAAGGATTCACATCTACATCAACAGAGGTCACTGTGCCCCTGTACTGTTCCCTTATCAGACCCATAATCTAGTGCAATGACTCATATGGAATGTACCGTATGTGACACCTGCAGTGGTTCGGAAGACCTCAAAGGTACCCCACCAAGAGGATAAAGGGTGTCAAATATATGTCATATGCTGCCTGGCTGTAGACACCCCAGCTGAATGCAGTCACAGACTGCCTACACAGAGGCATTGTATGTCTGTTGCACAAGGCCATGTCCAACACAGGTGTAATGGACATGCTCCACCACAGGAAATCAAAGCCATTGGAGCTGTGAGAGTGACAGATGTCAACCTCAACACATAATGAAATAGGATGTGCTGGAGGGACAGATACATAACCCAGAGGCTCCCCACACCCAGAAACAGGATCCCAATCCATGTTAGGCAGAGCCCCTCACTGACACCCCTCAACAGGAATATTGCCAAGTGGATGGATGATCGTACATGTATACTGGGGGTCTTCACTGTGTCACGACCAGACAGAGGCACAGTAAAGAAAATCATAAATGGCCATAATAGTCACATAGCAAGGGGCAGCGAAAGGCACACACACTCTGGCTTGGCTTACTAATGCCCTAGGGTGGATAGCCTAGTATGAACCCATGAACCTATGAAGATACAAATTGTACAGGACACTAAGGATAATCACAAGGCTTACTTAATTGATGGTAGGAACCATGTTGGGAATCCACAGATATGCTCCAAATCACACAGATATTACAAACAACATACCAAACACACACACATATTGCTAACATACAACCTGACAGGTGCAGTGCAACCCCCAGAATGCAAAATATCTATCCCAGCAGACTTCTGGTCCACTGACATTGCAGATGCTGAGGTAACAGCCATCATCTGCAAAGCAAAACACACAGCAGCAAAGGTATGTGATGGTGTCCTGGGCTGAGGCCAACATGGACTCCAAGAATAATGGAATGCCAAATCACACTACTGCCCAATGTCAGCCTTACCACAGGATATGTACCCAAAGAGCAGTGTACAACAACAGTGGTCCTTCACAACAAAGGTGTTGCCTGAATGGATACTGCAAACTACCACCCCAGGATCCTGACAAGCTTGGTCTGCACAGCTATGGAAAGGATCAGTATGTACCGCAGACATAAAGCTATTGTGGACCTACTGATACCGGACCCTACACAGTGTGGCTGTCGTAACTGCAGATCCTGCCCCTAAACATGTTTGACCCATTTGAAACAGTCATTAAGCTCATTGATGAGGGCAATGTGGTCCACACAGCGTAGCTGGACCGTGCATATGCTTCTAGACAATACCCTACGAGTTCAGTATGGATATGTTCACCAGCTTAAATATTTACCCCTATGTCAGTAGAGGGGTTGCAAACCAGACCAAGGACAGAACTGACATGGTCAGACATGCTGCATCCATGTCAGACTACAAAGCAGATATGAGTGGCATCCCACAAGGCTTGATCCTGGGACCCCCCCCCCCGTTCTGTATATATGTCCCATAGGTATAGGCCAACATGGAAGGACTGTGACTGAACATGTATGCAGAGGAGTACAAACAGCCCACCATATCCGACCCCAGCTGACACAAGCAACCCACAAAAGGGCCACCTACAAACAGACAACTGGAGCCATAGCCATGTCAGCAAGCTAATTGCAGAACTGTGTATAGACAACCACTGTGGATATACAGTAAGTGCCCACAAATTACCACACAGGTGTTAACCCATTACGTACCTAACATGTAATGAGAGACCTGGGGACACAAGGTGATAGATATCCTGCACTGGACAAACATGTGGCTGTAGTGTTCGTGAGAAACATACCATATACCCACCCAATCATGAAGGTTGTCAGATGTAGATAAGGGGAGGTCACTGTGGCTCTGCAGTCATCCTTCATCAGCGTCACAATTGACTACAATAGCCCCTGTGGGATATACCTCAGCAGACACCTCCATCAACTGTAAAGTCCACAACAGTACCCCACCAGGAGTAGCAAAGAGCATGAACAGATGCCATGTGTTGCCTGAGTAAACAAACTGCAGCTCCACACACTGCCATACTGCCCAGCTACAGGCAAGCTGTGCCTCATGTATGAAGCCATGTCCAAGCTGGAATCAATGAACATGCTGCACCTTGTACAATCTGAATGGCAGTGAGCTATGCACATGAGAGACCTGAACTCCAGCACTGACATACATAGGACAAGCTGTACAGAATGATCCATAACACAGAAGGCACCCCCACTCTTGAGTAAACTCCCGGTACAGGTTAGCCAGAGAGTCACCTATCGACACCCCTCAAGAGGAATCCCAATGAGTGGATGGGAGATGGTAGGTTAACCCTGGGTATCACTGTTATGTCAGAGGTAGACAAGAGGCACAGTATACTAACCATGACATATGTCATGGCAAACTCCAGTTACAATGTGTGTCGAAGGACAAACACACCCTGTGACTAGCAACAGAAATGGCCTAGGGAACATCGCTAGTGTTTGCCAATGTCCTCCTATGTTGTGGAATACACTACCAATGTTGGACGAGCCTGGTGTAGGTAGTCCATATCTGAACATAATGCAACATGGTCATATGTGCACAACTGGCCCCTACACAGTCTGTTGGGCTCACTATGAAGATGTCAAGCAGCGATAGGACTAAAGCCCAGGATACTGTCCACCACAGTGAAAGTACTGAACCAGTACACTATACGGTACTACAGTGTTAGGTCATTATGAAAGTATGTTGACAACTGTCTGCAAAGTATCCCATGCAATCCCTGCAGGCACAGTATAATCCCTGTTGTGGCAGACACGAAGCAGTTGGCTAGTTAGTACACAACATGACACCCAACACACAACCATAAACGTGAGATATTGTTGAAGTTCACACACACCCAAATATGTGGTGGACTTCAGAGTACAACATATGGAAAGCTCACACTGGGCATGCTCGCACACTTTGATAAATGAGGCATATGTCAGACAACATGCCATGGAAAGGCTGAACTGGGCATGCTCACACACTTAGGCCATATCTCCGTTTAGCAGTTGGCCACACATATCTGGTATTTGTACGTGTCATTCCAGGAACCAACCACAACACAGCAATCTGCCCAGTGCACACAGTAAATGACTACAGAGACATAAGTGATATAGTGGATCACTGTCATATGCAAACATCTTCCACAGATACACAAGTTGGTCATAGGAACAGGGAATGCTATGGCAATAAAGACCTGCAAACAGTAGAACAGCACAACAAATATTGTGCATCTGACAATTGAACATATGGGTGTAGAGGTCAATACTAGGCTTGTTGCCCTAGGGAATGACAGCTCAGCCAGAGTGTGCTTGGCATCTGCATCCCCAGTACAGTAGGCTACTGTGTCACTGTAAAGTAGGTCACATAAGGCAACGTGTGAGGCTAGTGAGCTGTGCCTCTGTCAAGCAGGGGCACAGTGGAGATCCCAGGGTTTGAATGTGCTAAGCCACAGCCATGTTGTTGGTGTGTGCTGGAAGAGGGTTGCTGAGGATCTCTAACAGTAAGTGGCCATCAATAACAGACTGAGGGGAGCCCTATCTGCATTGTCTGGACAATTCCACTGTCAACACTGTGTTGTGATGATTATGTGGGAATGAAGTGTCATGCCGGAACTGTTCACAGATGTCCTCCCTCTGTGGGCTACAGCTCTGCAATGTATTAGCTCACTCTGTCTGTTGGATGGCTCATATATGGCTGGTGTACACCTGACAGGTGTCTTGTTGTGGAGCAGTCATGGGTATATGTGGGATAGCATGATCAATGCAAACCGTACACATGCTCATAGAATGCAATTGTCAAGGATTATGCTGAGTGGACAGTATAGTCCCCCAGCATGGGTCCTTTGAAGTCGTCCACCCCAGTCTTTACAAGTGTAGAGTCTGCTTGTGCTAAATACAGTTTTATGTGCAGTGACAATCTTGCCTGGGGGTGGGGATGGGATATGGATGTCCAGGGAAAGGTGAGTATGGTCAGATATCAACAATGGTGGTCTACCTCTGGTGTGGAACAGTGAGTACCCATGTTGCAGATGGACAGGTGCAATATGTATTCCCCCATGTGGCTGTGGTGTGTGGTTCTGCCATAGCACATGGACCCACAAATTGTAGTGGCTGTAGGCTAAAGTGGTAGAGGCCTGAGTAGTTCTCACACACAATATGCCTGTACCTGATGTTAACAACTGGAATGGTGTATGTGAACACCTGCATATCCCGGCACTGTTCCCAAGGAAGCTAAGTGTGTGTCCTGGATGTGGGTGTGGTGTTCTGGACTGGTTGTGTTGTGTGTTACAGGTCCTGTGGTCACGAAGCATGGTATAGAACATAACCTGCCAGTGCGATGTGCATATCTGACCCTGACGTAGGTGGCTGAAAATGCATATATATGCTATCCCCCACCTGACAGGTAGTACTAGATGTACATACCTCTGTAGAAATAAAGATGTCAGCACTCTATAAATACTGCAGGTGCAGACCAGATGCCCAGTAATTTGGTTAACGTGCTCTGCTAATGCGTCTCCTTCAAGTGTCATAATATAGGTAGGAAGGAGTTCGAACCATGCAATTGCTCAGTGTGTGTGTGTGTGTGTGTGTGTGTGTGTGTGTGTGTGTGTGTGTGTGTGTGTGTGTGTGTGGGTGAGCGGGGTTGATGTGTGTGCAAGTCTGTGTGAGGGAGATGTCCCTTTTGGCAACTGTGAAAGCACTCTACAGGATGCACATTCCCCTATCTAAGCACGGATGATGTCAGCACCCTATAAGTACAGCAGGAGAAGGGAAACCTCCCAGTAATTCGAATAGCGCACTCTGCTAATGCGTCTGTCACAAGTGTTATAACATAGTTAGATAGGGGTTTGAATCCTGCAACTGCCCAGTGTGTGTGGAGGGGGGTTAGTGTGTGTGCAAGTCTGTGTGAGGGAGATGTCCCTTTTGGCAATTGTGAAAGCACTCTACAGGATGCACATTCCCCTGTCTAAGCACGGATGATGTCAGCACCCTATAAGTACAGCAGGAGAAGGGAAACCTCCCAGTAATTTGAATAGCGCGCTCTGCTAATGCGTCTGTCACGAGTGTCATAACATAGTTAGGTAGGGGTTTGAATTCTGCAACTGCCCAGTGTGTGTGGAGGGGGATTAGTGTGTGTGCAAGTCTGTGTGAGGGAGATGTCCCTTTTGGCAACTGTGAAAGCACTCTACAGGATGCACATTCCCCTATCTAAGCATGGATGATGTCAGCACCCTATAAGTACAGCAGGAGAAGGAAAACCTCCCAGTAATTCGAATAGTGCACTCTGCTAATGCGTCTCTCTCAAGTGTCATAATATAGTTAGATAGGAGTTTGAAACCTGCAAGTGTGTGTGTTTGGATGTGGGGAGTTTGTGTGTGTGCAATTCTGTATGAAAAACATGTGCTTTTTTGCAATCAGGAGATCACACTACATGATGCACATTACCCTTTCCAAACAGTGATGATGTCAGCACCCTATACATACAGCTGGAGAAGAGACACCTCCCAGTAATCCAGATAGCGCAGTCTGCTACAGCATCACTCTCAAGTGTCATAACATAGTTAGGTAGGGGTTTGAAACCTGCAAATGGCAAGTGTGTGTATGGATGTGGGGAGATTGTGTGTGTGCAATTCTGTATGAAAAACATGTTAGTTTTGGCAATCAGGAGATCACACTACATGATGCACATTACCCTTTCCAAACACTGATGATGTCAGCACCCTATAAGTACAGCTGGAGAAGAGACACCTCCCAGTAATCCGAATAGTGCGCTTCGCTAATGCGTCTCTCTCACGTGTCGTGACATAGTTAGGTAGGGGTATGAATCCAGCAAGTGTGTGTGTGTGGGGGTAGTAGGGTGTGTGTAAATGCAAGTGTGAGAAAACAGATCCTTTTGGCAAATACTACAATACACCAGATGCTGCATATTCCCCCAGTAAACACAGGGGATGTCACCATACTATCAGCACAGCCAAACAGGGCTAGTTGGCCAGTAATGCCAATAGTGCACTCTGATACTGGGTCTATTACCATTGTCAGAGTACAGATAGGTATGTTTTGGTAACCCACAACTGCCACGTGTGGTTGTGTCACACATTATGACCTTGTGTGGGTCTTTGTGCACAGCAATGCATGCCATTGCCTAAACCAGCAATGGCAATGCACACATGATGTATGTGTGTGACACATACACATAAATACCTGTGACCTGCAGTAGTTACCATGTCTGACACGTGCCTCGAGTGGATAAATGGTATTAGCAATGCATAACAATATGATTGTGTCTTACTGTGCAGGGGCCGCACGCGGTATGTGTCTATACAGTGTGGGTGTATATGGTAAAATACCTACAGCAGGGGATACACATCTGGTCTGGGCCATATAGTCTACATGTAGTCGATGTACAGGTGCTGCATGTTCCCACCTGTTGTGGGAGTGGTAACATGTCATTCCACTGCAATTCATTGACCACATGCTGGGAACCCTTCAACTAGTGTGTTGTAGCTACAGTAATGCTCACGCACAATGTTTAGCTGGATGCAGTCCAGCCATATAAAGACAGTTCTTGAGACTGTCATATTGACAGTGTTGTTATGGAGGATAGGTGGGTTTCCTGTGTATGGGAGAGTTGTGTGTGCCAGGCTATGAACCAGACGGCAGTCCGACACACTGTTAGCTGCACATGAATAGGCCCTGATGCTTTGTGCTGTGCCAACAACCTGGAGGTGTGTGTATCTGTGGTGCCTTGGGATACCACCCCCCTGTCCATGTGTGTTACATGTGTAGGGGATGACAGGCATGGTATGTGGTATAACCTGGCAGTGATGGGTTGCACCTGTGAGCCGTGAATCAGGACTCTGGTACTGCACAGACATTGCAGTTCACCGTGCTGAGGACAGTGTCCAGTGCATGCATCTTGCAGTGTAGACTGCTGGTGTTGTGTAGCATCACTGTTAGTGTCCTATCCTGTGTGATACCCACGGAGGTGGCTATGTAATCTGTGTCCTGCAGCATAAGGCAGTATGTGTGTATCAAGGGGCTTCGCCAATATACATTGGGCCATGGGTGTCACGTGCAAGCTGCCCCTCGCAAATCATTGTGGCTTCCCTAGCATGTAAGCACATGTTGACAGCCAGTGGATACCCTATGAATGACATTGGAGATTGAGCAGAATGTAGACATAGAACACCCTTCCTACATATAGTGGTAGCATACCTGGTGAGGGCATGATGGCAACCAAGATCAGGCTCATACTGGCCCGTGCCACATGCTGAGAGATCCCTTCTATGTTCCCTATCATGTAGTCCAGGGAGGTATGTCTCAGGTCATCCATAGTGGCATGGTCAATGACTGAGTCATATGTGTCCATGCCTCTGACTGACCTGTATGCATGTGTTTTGTGGTGGACCATAGTGCCCCAGAGGCATATCACTGTGACCTTCACCATGTACAGCCTGTTGAGCAGGACCCCACTGCGGCGGCCAAGAGAGGTACCTGACATATCTGTAGCAGGTGTGTTGTGTAGCCCTACAGGCTGTGAGTGTGTGGCACACGGGATGTGTGTGCCATGTGTGGCATGTGCTCTGTTCCGATGTAACGTATGCCTGTGTGCCAGCTGCGGAGGTGTGTGATGCTCAGGCAGGATGCTATTTGGAGTCTCCAAGTATGCCCCAGTGTGTTCAGATTGCTGTCAGTGCATGTCTATGTCTGACTGGTATTGTAGTCACTGTAGTATGACATGCCACCTGACAGGGTATGGCATTACTGGGTTCAGAGTGCTCAGTTCCCAGATTGGCTATGTGGTGGCAT
Organism: Protopterus annectens; assembly: GCF_019279795.1. Lineage (NCBI taxonomy): Eukaryota > Metazoa > Chordata > Ceratodontiformes > Protopteridae > Protopterus > Protopterus annectens. The sequence goes on from NC_056739.1 coordinate 1,238,452,624, forward strand.
CCCACACATGTGTTGTACATTCCTGGCCAAGGGTGATGGTTGACTGCATACATGTGGCAGCTGTGACATTGCCACATGACTCACATAAACCACAACTGGACCATAGAGGTGATTCACAGGTTACCTTTGCACATGCTACCCTAGTAGTGTGATTGCCATGGTGATTGCCAACACATAGGGCCAATGGGGAACAACATACTGAAGGTGTGTATGTGTGGGTATACTGCTACTGTTTCATAGCACTGGCATATATGACTGCACACGTGGGTAAATGCCAGGTAAGACATGTGCAATGTGTCACAGGCAACATACATGCGAACAGGACAGACAGTGATGTTCTGTCATGTGTAAACTTGACATATGTATCGTACGCTATGCAGATGTCACTAGGAGTCCACAGAAGCACTGTAACTCTGCATTGCAGGTGGAAGCAGTGTTGCAGGGAACCCCGAGCAAACATGCATGCAAACAAAGCTACAGTAAGCAGGGCTGGAAATAGTCCATTGTACAACAAAGAAGGGGTAACACTAACAGTAGGCTACAGTGCAAATATGTGGGCACTATCAACATGTACCCAGGAATGCACAGCGCAGATGCCCATGGTAGAACTGATATTATGTCATAGTTAATTGTGAATTGGATTACATTGGTACTGCACACATATCAACATGCGCAAACATCCACATTGCATAGTTGTTGTGGCAACTTGCCACCATTACTGTACATGTCCATCATTGCGTATCACTACTTGCATTAGCTTCCCCCCTGTGCTACCCATGTATGTGGCTATCTGTTGACATCCTTACCACCGGTATGCAATAATGTGCAGCTGTTACACTTTGGTACGTACTATGGGTGCAGATAACAATTCAGGACAGTCATACGGTTACTGCATCAGGCATGCTGGGATATACACACAGTCATATCAGCACACTGTACTGTTACCAACTTGATACTACTAATACACTTCTATGTAGTCACCCTGTGCATCAGCAACGTGTTTACCTGTACCTGCACTGATGTTGGAGATTGCAGGGGGTGGCACAGTTTCATCATATGCACAGGGTGTGAATTAGGTATGCCGGAGTCTGCCACTGATACCACCAATTGACATGTGTGTGTATGTGTGTTGGTGAGGGACAGCAGTACAGGGTGGGGCACTGTTGGTGCAGTGTGTGCGTTTATGTGGTAGCCCTAGGTGTTAACATTTCGCATGTGTGTATGCACGCACACAGTTCCACCTCATGGCTGCCATATACAGGGGCTTGTGGACAGCCACAGACTGCACCTGGCAGGTCATACAGATCAGTGTCTGTGAGCACGGACACGGTACCTGTGCCTGGCAGGGGTACTACGGACCGTATCCGGTACTAAGCCAGACTGGGTACTGTCATCAGAAGCGGGAGTGTGTTGACTGGACACAGGTCCCTGTTGGGACTGTCCAGAGCCACATGCACATGGTCTCCTGGGGCGTTCCGATGACAGCACAGACCCAGCATTGCTGGGGCTGCTGCTGGCACTTTGGGGGCATGCACGGGCCTGTTGTCATCCGCGCCGACTGCCAGCTGCTGCTGTTGCTGGCATACGGCCACGTTGATGCCGCATCCGCCCACCATTGCCCTGGCTCATAGACATTTGGTTGTGGAACTGCTGTAATATGTCCCCACAACGTCTGTCTATGACATCGGTGAAATTACGGATAGCATCCGCGATGCCACGCATACTGTCAGTCATGGCTGTGCAACATGCTCTCAGCTCCCTCAGACCCTGTCTGGTGTACCTTTCCATACGTGACTGTGCCTGCATGACAGCCCGAAACATAGCTGAGGTTGACAGACTTCTTTGTGCATGTCTGCCAGAGGCAGTACGCCCATGGATGCTCCCACGAGAACCCATGGGCAACTGTCTGTGTGGTACCATCGCAGGACCCTTCCCATGGCTGCTGTGTGGGTAAGCATGTGCCACAGATACCACATTACCCTGGTCAATGCCCACCGTATCCTGTCCATCACCTAGGGACAATGGTGACAAAGGATGTACTGGCAGGATGACTGTGCACAATGATGGGGTTGACAGCTGTGTACTGTCAATTGGCTGACCAATGGCGGACCCTGACACACCTTCCTGTGCCATTACACAGATATCATCATTACCAGTACCTGTGGCACCAGATTCAGGTTCCCTGCTGCAGGACACCAGAGCAGCACCAGAACCTGTGGGAGGAAGACAGGAAACACAGTTTACAGTGTCCACACAATGGTACCAGTGATGCACTTATGCACACCTTCACACATGCACACGTGGACACATGTACACATGCACACATGCACACATGCACACATGGACACAGGCACACATGCACACATGCACACATGGACACAGGCACACATGCAAACATGCACACGTGGACACAGGCACACCTGCACACATGCACATCCCGCAGTATACACACAGAGCACTACTGAGTTACACTAGTATTACTAGCACTATCAGGATTATTATAGGTATTGTTAAACACACTCACCAGCATAGATGGCCTGCCTTGCTGTAACACCAGAGGGACCTGCAGAAATGAGGAGATTAATGTCAGTGGGCACAACTGTGCCATTGATACTGCATATGATACAGTGCACACATGCAAACATGCACACATGGACACAGGCACACCTGCACACATGCACATCCCGCAGTATACACACAGAGCACTACTGAGTTACACTAGTATTACTAGCACTATCAGGATTATTATAGGTATTGTTAAACACACTCACCAGCATAGATGGCCTGCCTTGCTGTAACACCGGAGGGACCTGCAGAAATGAGGAGATTAATGTCAGTGGGCACAACTGTGCCATTGATACTGCATATGATACAGTGCAGTAGTACATCAGTTGCCTTTCACACATCAGCTGCTGATATTGCCAATATCACACCTGCACAATTACATACTACGTTGACAGCTACATACCATGGACACACCTTACACATGCAAAAACTAACAGTGTACAGAACAGTCAAGTGTACATATGGCATATTACCTGCACACTCCATGTCGTGCTGCTGTGTGGATCCAGCCTCCATCATGATGCAGGTGTATTGCTGTTGCTTTTCCGGGGCTGGAGCCACAACACTTAGGAGTAGCCCCTCCAGTCTGGTGAGGGGGGGATGTGTGGCCACCCCACCTCCTGTGGCAACCTGTTGCCTGTGGATATCCGACGCACTCTGATGGACATTTCTGATTAAATCACTGCAGTGATGTCGTACCTGCTTATATGTCCTATTATGCGTGCCAATGTCATTTACCCTATGGACAAGGTCTTGCCACAGTGCAGCCCTCTCCTGCTGATTCTGGCTGGTGCGGGAAAATAGTATTTCATAATCCCGCACCAGGCTCTGGTGTATCTCCTCATCTTCTGCTGCAGAGTAGGCGGGATTACGCTGATGCACCATCTCCCTGGAAGAGAACACAAACAGGATATCAGCAGACTATGTCAGCAATATATGGCACACATACTATACATGATACTCAACTGTAGTGATATACTACTACTCACATATGTAGCATGTGTGTGTCTCGTGGTGGATACACAAGTACATGGCCAGATATCAGTGCTCAGCCAACACCTGTGCAACAATACCTGCCACATTCCATACAACATAGTAGCATGCCCCATCGGTCAGCACACTGTGACAGGTCCAATGCACAACCTCACTCGGGGGTTCATACCAAGGTACTGTATGTGGAACGCCATCCACTAGTGTGATCTGGACACAAGTTACTCGGTCTGGATATACATATCCCACCACCACCACCAGCACAGTAGACTACTTTGATATGTATGTGATTAGACAGTTATTCACTTGTTAGGACTGAGATGGTATCCATGCAGCCCACTGGGCCAGTGGAAGCCACAACCCACACTGCTGACCCCTTTGCGAATGCTTACCACGGACATCCCACAGATTGCATGGAACTTGCACACACATTTCTAACCCAGACCATATGCACAAAGATTAGGCATCCTGTCCGGTGGACCCCAGCCAGAGGCAGATTGTATAACAATAGCAGGAGGCTACTGCAGGACAGAGCAGATTCACATTAAGGGAAGGCATCTGTGGTCAGCACTGGTAATACGCTACGGTCTCTCATAACAACAGCCACAACCTACTCTGGGAGGGAAATGGCCACAAACACTATAGATAACCACAAGGCCTTCTTCAGTTTTGTTACACATATGGACCAAACACCTCAGATATGCTCTGAGTTAATACACACCTACTTAACATTCACCGAACACACAGATATTGGCAACATTCTTGCAGACAGGTTCGGTGCACGTATCCCCCCTCCTTCTCCCCCACAAGTAGAAATACTTATCACAGCTGAATGTAACCTCCCTATCATCTCACATGTCCAGGTGAGGGCCGCCCTCAGCAAAGCAGAACACACAGCATCACTATGGCTGTTTCTGTTCACACACCACTATTATGGAAATCCACTAGTTTTGACAGTAATTCTAAATGACATGCTTTGTGTACTACACATCCTATATTCCCTTTACATTCATTCCTACTATTACATGATATATTTATTTTAGCACAATGTTCTTGTATAAGAGTCATGGCTTAGTGGTAGGTCATGCAAACTACTGTTTCCAAGGTCCTGGGTTCGGGACTAACAGTGGGATTTTATTTTGCTTTTGAACTGACTACAGGACCTGTCAATCAGAGTGACTAAGGCACTTTTAAGCAGTTGTAACCAGGTTAGCGCTGGTTTGTGCGGAGCACCCGCATGCGCACTGGCGTTCAGCTCCGCGCACACATGCGCACACCTGCTTACAACCGCTTAACAGTGCTTACTCTGGCGCACATCAACACTATTTTCTTTGAAAGAAATGAAAATGGGGAGACAGGAAAGTGGTGAAAAAGGGGTCATAAAGAGGGTAAGACAGTAGGGGAAACAAGCTTGAGATTTGCAGGAGGAATGTAGGTAAGGCCCATAGCTGCCCATTTTTTCATCAGCAACAGCTGTGCATATGTATGTAATTTGGTGTGACATTTGAAACCTTCCACCCCTGAGAGAGGTGTCAGGACAACAATAATACTTGTTGTACAGCCAATTGTAATTGATAGTTTCCATGTCCAGCAGACGTGTGCGGAATGGGCAGCTATGTATGGGCGTAATTTTTGTGGGTACAGAGTGCCCCCCTTTTTTTTTATTTCAGGTGAGAGTGGTATGTCAGGTGAAGGAAGTCGGTATAGCTGGGGAGGTAGGTTGGGTAGGTCAACAGACAAGACAAACAAGATGCATACAGGGGCAGTGTATGACACGTGTGGGGGGGGTTACACAATTGACGGGGACGGATGTTTGGATATCCAGAGCCCATGAGCCCACAGATGGCAACAGTGGAACTGATATCCCCACCCATGGGCAGTTGCCACTGTTCCTTCACTGCCCAGGATGGGGCTGTGCTGGGGGCTGTGTAGGCTGGGCAACAGGCATGCCCGTAAGTTGTGCCACCTGTGCCTCAAGCTGGCGTATGGGGCCCAAGAACAGAGTCCTGGATCTCCCTACGCACCACAGTCCGGACGCTACGGAGGGTGAGTGGTGGTTCTCCTTCGGCCACACTTGCAGAGGGGGGACGAGCCCCATCCCCTGCAACGCTTCCACCTGCAGGTGGCACAGGGCCACCGGAGGAGGATCCAGACTGGGCACTAGTGATAGGTGCACTCGCCAGCTGAGGTGGGAGAGGTGGGTCCGCTGGAACCCGCCTTCCCTGTCGTCCTATGTTTTGCATTATGTCATGACAGTTTGGGTTAGTAACATATAATACCATTCACAATTAGTTGTAACAGCATGCGTTAGTATTCCCATTAACCAAACACCCAGATATTCACACCATTGAACAGCGAGCATAACACATGCATAATTTGAACAACAATACACAGTCCAACAAAATGCAGGGTTGATTGATGGCAACAGGCCATCAGGTTTGGATGTATGAACAGGGCAGATGCAGCAACGGACATGCAAATATTTATGACCCAACAGGACAAATGTTCAGGGGTGTTAATTGTGATTGCACATACCATTTTCACGTGGAATGGGTTATATGTGGTTATAGGGTGGGGTGAAGAAAATAATATTAACACCTTCGAATACCAATACGTATGCTGTACATTTCTAATAGCTGCACATATATACACACTACGGTTCTAACTACAGTTTCCTATATGATAACTACTTCAATTTGGTGATAGGACTGTTACTGCTACATCAATATACATTTTATTGTTCTTCATACACATTCATATCTGGCTTTGTTCAGCTACATCATCCTGCTACATCTGCTTTATATAGCTATAGACAACTGTGGATGTTTGGTATGCCAGACAATCATACTATCTGCATATTGCAGACTGAGAGCAACATATCCAGATTTTGGCATACACATTCCAGCTGCAGCAACACTTTGAACAGATTTTGCTGTTTGGTTTTGCTTCTCGCATGCATTTCATTCTGTACTGACTGCAGTATACTTTATTCAGGGGTTATTACTACTTTATTGGTGGATTCATAACACTTTCTCACACTCTCTCACTTGTTTTCATTTTACTATTCAGGATGGTACTTACTTCTAGGCTTTATTGACATGTTGTACCTGTAGTTATTACAATCCTTTCCAGCAGTCTCACTTCTGTCATGTTTCAGTATTTCAACAGGGGTATATTTCACACATGTGATTTGCTCATCTTCTGCAGCTGTACGTTTCAGCCTGCTGCAGGTTGTGTACTATTATATTACAGGTGGGGCATCTTTATTTCAGACTTTATTTCAGACATTTTCATTTTTCTGTTTGGATTACAGACTGCAACACACTTTTGTAATCAAGCAATACTTGCAAACACTCTTACACTGTTACTTGCACATTCTATTACTTAGTGACTACACTGCACTCTTTTGCTAACTGTCATACTTTTATATTTCTTTACAGTTACTGGGAGAGGATTACTGACCTGCCTGGTGGTGCAACCGCACCAGCCTATCGCCATAGGCTCTGCGGTTCACAGAACGGACACCTGCAGCTGTAATATAAATGAAGTAATATTGGAATACACATCTCCATAATATCAGCTAGTTTAATTTCTTACATACATAATTACATGTAACTTACTCAGTAGTGGGGCGTTGGGCATTTGCTGGACCTCCTGGATCCAATGGTTCAATTGGTCCTGCTTGCGTCTCTTCAAGTCCGCATGGTGGTGATGAACCTGCTCACCAGTCCTTGGAATCCCTGTGGCACTGATGAGATCATGAGCCAACCGGTCCCACGCCTCAGCCCTATATGCTCCCCACAGGACCTGGCCCTGCATGAGTTGGGCCTCATGATTGTGGACTAGGAGCCAGACCATGTATCTGGACTCCTCAATGCCCCACCTCTGTGCTCGAAAGCAACTACCCTCACCTACTCCTGTCATTCTGGCTACAAGTCAGTTCTACAATCGTTTATGCTGTGTATTCCCGCCTATGGGGCTTATATATGCCGTTTTTCCCGCACATATCTGTGATTGTCCATTTTGGAATTGTATCAACTTCACAAAACCTGCTTTGTCATGCTCCACTTTGTATTCATGCCTATATATTTGCTATTACTGCATTTATAGGTGCTGCTGTCATGGCTTAGTGGTTCAGTACCTTGACTATGGTGCATAGTATCCTGGGTTCGAACCTGGCCACTGCTTTTTATTTTTTATGACTGTCTAGACAGGCTGAGGGGTGTGTCTGTGTAAAGGCAGTTTTGATACGGCTTGCTCAACGTTGCCCGTCGGTTAGCTTGTTGGCGCGGTGCGCAGCTCCGCGCAAACGGAGTACGCTGGTTTACGCCTCATTTAGCTATCAGCACGCATATTACGCGCAGCTCAGCTAGGGGCACACAGTTTCAGCGTGTTAAACCACTGCTCACCTACGGGCACTCATTTTGCATCTGTTAAACCACTGCTCACCTACGGGCACTCATTTTGCACCTGTTAAACCACTGCTCACCTATGGGCACTAATTTTGCACCTGTTAAACCACTGCTCACCTACGGGCAGATGCACTCACCTTGTTAAACTGTAGCTCAGCTATAGGCACATCTGGCATCTTTTATTATTTTGTTATCTCACATTTCTTCAAAATAAATGGACTATTTCATTACATTTTACATAAACTATGATTTTATATGTGTACATGTTTGTCAGGGACTTGTTTCCTGCTTATTTTACTGGAAATAAAAATTGGTGTTGTGAGGGCTTGAACCATGAATGCCTGCTCTTCAGCCAACATCTTTACCGCTACGCTATTGCTTCTTGGTTTACTTTGCTTATTTAGTTCTTATATCCTTTTCCACTGACTGCTAACTGTGGCTAAGCTACGGGCACGCCCGCACAAACGAGCGCACTCACGGGCAAACATCTTTACGATTTAAAAAAAATATATAACATGTTCATTTATATATTTTATGTTCATAGTCTGTGGGGCCATGTGTTGTGTTGTGTTTATTCACATTTCCATGGCCTCTGTCGTGGGTGTTTACTTTGGGCAATTTTATTCTTCTGGGGGCGTGT